>NC_134358.1:295309113-295609113 GCF_048569485.1 Anomaloglossus baeobatrachus | reverse complement strand
GTCCCGCTTGGCTCCGCCCACCTGGCACTCTGCACACATTACCCCGCTTGGCTCCACCCACCTGGGACTCTGCACACATTACCCCGCTTGGCTCTGGCCACCTGGCACTCCGCACACATGGCCCCGCTTGGCTCCGCACACCTGGCTCTCTGCACACATTACTCCCTTGGCTCAACCCACCTGGGACTCTGCACACATGGCCCCGCTTGGCTCCGCCCACCTGCACTCTGCACACATTACCATGCTTGGCTCCACCCACCTGGGACTATGCACACATTACCCCGCTTGGCTCCGCCCACCTGGCACTCCACACACATGGCCCCGCTTGTCTCCGTCCACCTGGCACTCTGCACACATTACCCCGCTTGGCTCCACCCACTTGGCACTCCGCACACATTACCCCGCTTGGCTCCGCCTACCTGGCACTCCACACACATGGCCCCACTTGGATTTGCCCACCTGGCACTCTGCACACATCACCCCGCTTGGCTCCACCCACCTGGGAGTCTGCACACATTACCCCACTTGGCTCCACCCAGCTGGGACTCTGCAACATTACCCCACTTGGCTCCACCCACCTAGCACTCTGCACACATTACCCCACTTGGCTCCACCTACCTGGGACTCTGCACACATTACCCTGCTTGGCTCCGCCCACCTGGCACTCTGCACACATTACCCCGCTTGGCTCCACCTACCTGGGACTCTGCACACATTAACCCGCTTGGCTCCGCCCACCTGGCACTCTGCACAGATGGCCCCGCTCAGCTTAACTGCGGTGATGAAGTCCTGCCCTCCCAACCTCAGCGCTGTCACTGTCCTCCATGGCCGCCACTTGTCACATTTCCTCCTCTCGCTGCCGACCCGAGACTGTGACTAGCGGTGACGTCACGGGCCACTCGCGATACTTGGCTGTGAAGGTCATTGAAGTCAGTGACAGGTCTGCTATCAGCAGTGCAGGAGATCGTCACCGCAGGTAATGTACCTCGCTCCTGACAGCAGCACTTGTCATGCCCTGCAGTGGCCTGGGCTGACCTATTGATGTTAGCTCAGGTCACTGCATTGCTCTCCCAGCCAATGGGGAACATCCTGCTCTTCATTGACTGGGACAGTGTGGATCGTCATGGGAACCCCTTGGATTACAGCAGACCTGGATTTGTTTTTCTTTCTACTAAATTGGTGAAAGAGGGAATGTGTTGAGGAGTGCTTTTTCAAATAAAAATGTGTTTGTCATCTATTTTTTTTTATTACTGACTGGGTTGGTGATGTCGGGTATCTGATAGACGCCTGACATCACTAACCCCAGGGCTTGATGCCAGGTGACATTACACATCTGGTATTAACCCCATATATTACCCCGTTTGCCACTGCACCAGGGCACTGGATGAGCTGGGGCGAAGCACCAGGATTGGCGCATCTATTGGATGCGCCACTTCTGGGGTGGCTGCGGCCTGCTATTTTTAGGCTGGGGAGAGTCCAATAACCATGGCCCTCCCTAGTCTGAGAATATCAGACCCCAGCTGTCCGCTTTACCTTGGCTGGTGATCCAATTTTGGGGGAACCCCCACGTGTTGTTTTTTTTTTAATTATTTATTTAATTTAAAATAACAGCATGGGGTGCCCTCAGTTTTGGATTACCAGCCAAGGTGAAGCTGCCAGCTGTGGTCAGCAGGCTGCAGCCGTCTGCTTTAACCTAGCTGGCTACAAAAATAGGGGGAACCCCACGTCATTTTTTTTTTTTCATTTTTTTGGCTAAATACAAGGCTAAGCACCCCTTAGTGCCACATGAAAGGCACCAAAGGGTGCAAAATTACAAAATTCAGGAGAGTGGGACATTATGTGTCTTTCTGCCATTATAATGACAGAAAAGACTGATATGAAGTGTACAAGCAAAAGAAAATCACCAGATTGCTCTACGCTGTGAAAAGCAGTAGAAAATGGCACTGGAGTGAACATGTGACCGCCTCATGTAGGTTGAAGCTATGGATCTGTACCGCCCTGGGGGCTCGGCTGCTCTCCGCCGAGCCGCTCGGATCCGGGCTCGGGTTGTCAGTGGCTCGAGCGCCTCCGGACCGGGGGCCCCGTCGCTCTGGAAAGGGGGAGGGGGTTTGTTTGTTTGGTTTGGGGTGGACCGGTTTCACGGCCGGAGCGGCGGTGACCGGTAACAGTTCGTGACGCCACTCACGGGTTGTGGTAAGGTGATGGGCACCACCGCTGCGGTGAGAGTGTGGGGGCTCATCCAGGATCGGTGGTGGGTCGCAGCTAGGTGTTTACTCCTCCGTGGGTAGGTGGTTTGTTGGTCCCGGGGCCAGGTGGCAGGAGCGGGGGGTTGCAGGATGCAGGGGCTCACTTGCAGCGCGGTGCCTGATGGCACTGGTGTACTCACGATTAAACCACACAGAGTCAATGGTAAACCAAGTTCGGTGTAGATCGGTGCCCGCAGCTGGCTGCGTGTGTCCCCAGTAAGGTTGGTGATGTTGCCTTTCTCCTGCACCTTTAAATTTGCTATAGTGACTCCTATGCTTCAGCAACTGTAGTCCGCTCCCCGGCTTTTGGGTACCGGAGGAGCCCTTTTGCCCCCAGGCACTGGCCCTTTGGATCTCTGGCCCTTGGCGGTGGCCCTTATCCGGAATCGGTGGGCTGTTGCTGTCTATCGGGACATTGGGTGGGAATGAACCCCTGAGGTCCAGACCGCAATCAGCAGATTTGTCTGAGCCCGGTTGCTTCTGGGCTAGAACGGGGTCTGAGTACCCTGCCTGGTGCTGTGGTTGACTTGTTAGTTCCCCGATTCGGGTCCGTAGGGTCACCACCCTCTTCTTGGTCCCTACGGTTCCGCAGTTCAGTCCCTCACCGGACTCCTGTAGACGGCCACCACCGTCTGCCTGCCTGACCGTTCCAAGCAGTCCTAGGCTCCGTCCTAGGCCCCTGACTCTCAGCTCGCCACTTTTGCTCCTCTCACTACTCCTCTCCCCACTCGACTCACTTGTCCTTTCTCTGCCTCAGGCCAGCAGACTCCTCGGAGGGCATGCCTATCCGCCTGGCTCCGCCCACCTGTTGTGCCTGGCTAGACCTGAGGGAGGCGGTCAGGACTTGTTGGCTGCTGGTGCCTCACTGGGGTGGGGTTGTGTGTGGTGTTGTGTGTTGTTACCTGTGACCCCTGGGGGTCCAGGGCGTCACAGATCCTGGGTAAATTTATGTATTTTCCCTCCTTCAGTTTTTTTGCAGTACGCAAACAAACGGAAGGCACACGGATGACAAACGGATGACATACGGACCGTATATGGAACAGAAACGGATGCCACACGGATGCACCCGTAAAAAAAGCGAACCGTTTTTTTGTGGACTGCAAAAACGGATTGGTCGTGTGAATGAAGCGTTATTCTGGTCTGCCATTTATAAACAGCAGGCAGAAATAAGTGAATAGCGCCCCCCAGTGTCAGAAAATCTCCGGGGTTTCAGGGGGTAGCTGAGACTCTGGAGATCATGATTTAGGCCGGTTTTTCCGGTCCCCGCTCACATGATCACCAGTATACACCATATACCGATGATCACATTACAGTAAATGACAGTGTCGGTAAAAAATTATTTATCTCCCATCTGGCATGAAAAAACATGATAAATATCCTCCCCGATGCCCTCTGGTCCCCCGGTGTCGCCAAAGTGCCCCCCCTGACCCCCTCCCGGAAATCCAAGATGGCCACGCGCAAAGCAGCGCTCCGGCTGCATTCACCCTACTCCTCTGATTTCTGTCGCATGTGCCATGACACATGCAACAGAAAACTACTCCGCAAGCCCTGCCAGGTCAGCCCCTATAACCCCACTGGTATTCCCCGGTGTCCCACGGTACCTGTGCAGCATTGATCCCCCGCAGCCCCCTCCTTCACAATAGACGCTGCCGCATGCACAGAGTGACTGTCAGCTCAGCTTCCTGTGTTCAGACACAGTGAGTGGTGGCTTTGCATCTGTAAGCTAAATGGGCGGCACGGTGGCTCAGTGGTTAGCACCACAGTCTTGCAGTGCTGAGGTCCTGGGTTCAATTCCCACCAAGGACACCATCTGCAAGGAGTTTGTATGTTCTCCCTGTGTTTGCGTGGGTTTCCTCCAGGTACTCCGGTTCTCTCCGACGCTCCAAAGACATACAGGTAGGGAATTTAGATTGTGAGCTCCAATGGTGACAGTGTTCCCAATGTATGTAAAGCGCTATGGAATAAATAGCGCTATATAAAAGAATAAATTATTATTACTGCAATGCCCTGCTCATGAGGTAAGGAACATAGTTGATCAGGAGAGCTATACTACATTTCCAAATGGAGGTATTTGATTTTATAGTTTCCCTGCTGAACGACTACCAAACATGAGAGTCCGTTATACGCCACAAGAAAACATGTCTAAATAGCAAGCTCTGTTGTTTAGTATTCATTCAGCTGGATAACACTGGACTTAAAGGGGTATTCCATCTCCAAGGTCCTATCCCCAATATATAGTAGGGGGAATAGCAGTAATATCAGCAAATACCAATATTTGGAAATGTAGAATAGTTCTCCTGATTAAGCATGCCCTTACCTCATGAGCAGGGCATTGCAGCTTTGGTAGCAACAGTTACGACATGGACTGCTGTGGACCCGGGGAGAGTGAGTGCAGATTCAATGCACCCACACTCCTCACATGGAGGGTCTGCATTTCTAGAAAATGGGGGATACGTTCCCCCCATATTCTGGATGGTCCAGAGTCATCGTGAGACCCCCTTATTTTTTTCTTACAATAAATTGGTGAAAGAGGGAATGTTTTGGGGAGTGTTTTTTTCAAACAAATTTTTTTTGTCTATTTTTTTTGTTAGTACTGACAGTTTGTGATGTCAGATATCTGACAGATGCCATGACATCACAAACTGCTGGGTTTGATGTCAGGTGACCTTACAGCTAGTTTCAACCCCATTTACTACCTCGTTTGCCACTGCACCAGGGCACAGGATGAGCTTGGGTGAAGCGCCAGGATTGGCGCATCTAGTGGATGCGCCACTTCTGGGGCACCTGCGGCCTGCTATTTTTAGGCTGTTAAGGGCCAATAACTATGGACCTTCCCACCCTGAGAATACCAGACCACAGCTGTCCGCTTTACCTTGGCTGGTGATCCAATTTGGGGGGGACCCTACTTTTTTTTTGTAATTATTATTAATTAAAAAATAATTATAAAAAAGAGCCTGGGGTGACCTCCACATTGGATCCCCAACCACGGTAAAGCTGCCAGCTGTGGTTATCAGGCTACAGCCATCTGCTTTACCCTAGCTGGCTATCAAAAATGGGGGGACCCAACGTCATTTTTTTTAAACTATTTTTTTAAATAAAAATAATTAATGGGCTTCCCTGTATTTTGATTGTCAGCCAAGGTAACGCCAGGCAGATGGGGGTGGCATCTCGTAGCTGTCTGCTTTATCTGCGCTGAGAATCAAAAATACCGCGGGGCGCTACGTCTTTTTTTTAATGATTTATTTTTACAGTTCTGTCATGTCAGGCAATCAAAATACAGGGAAGTCCTTTTTTTTTTTTTAGCAATAAAGATGTATGAATCCAGCGCAGACTTATATTGAATAAAAAAGTTTTTTCTTTCTTTATTGGAGTAATAGAATAAATAAAAAATCCAGGGACATGCAAAAGAGAGACCATGATTAAGACAACTTGTTGAAACGCGTCGCTCTGAACTGGGGCTAGAATTTACTTTTGTATGTCCCTGGATTTTTTATTTATTCTATTATTCCAATAGAGAAAGAAAAAACTTTTTTATTCAATATAAGTCTGCGCTGGATTCATACATCTTTATTGCTATTGCTTGGTATTCCTAACCACTCGTGCGCGGGATCTCCACTGCGGGACTGCAATATTGGTGAGCTGAACAATTTATTCTGTTTCTATCCTTTTTTTTTTAGTTATTTAAATTAATAATTAAAAAATATATATATGGGCTCCCGCTGCATTTTTTGTATCGCTAGGTATGGGTAATCCAAGCAGCTACTGGCTGCTAACCCCCACTGCTTGGTGTTACCTTCACTGGCAATGGAAAATCCAGGAAGCATTTTTTACTTTTTTTGGCCAAAAAACTAAAAAAAAAAATGATGTGAGCTTTGCCATATTTTTGTATGCTAGCCAGGTACAGCAGGCAGCTACGGGCTGCCCCCAACCCCTGGCTGCCTATTTGTACCCGGCTGGGAACTTAAAATATAGGGAAGCCCATTTATAATTATTTCATGAATTTAATGAAATAATTAAAAAAGAAATTACATGGGCTTCGCCCCATTTTTGTGTCCAGCCGGGTACAACTAGGCAGCTGTGGATTGGAATCCGCAGCACAAGTTAGCCCGAGGTTTCTGGGCACCTCTGTTGCGAATTGCAATCAGCAGCCGCCCCAGAAAATGGCGCTTTCATAGAAGCGTCATCATCTGGCGCTGTATCCAACTCTTCCAACAGCCCTGGTGACGGTGGCTTGCTGGGTAATAAGGGTTAATTCTGGCTTTGTATTACTAGCTTATATTAAGCCAGAGATTCTTAATGTCAGGCAAGTTTGACCCGGCCATTAAGAATCTCCAATAAAGGGTTAAAAAAAGACACCACACACAGTTAAAATACTTTAATATAAATAAATACACAGACAGATTAGAGACTCCATGTGTATTACTCCCTCTCACCCCTCCACGATCCATGGTCTTCTGTCTTCTTTCTCCTTCAACACATTCAGCTCTGCTAGAGCAGCAGCGGTGCATGTGAGAAAGGACGCTGCTTCCCGTGCAGCCTGAGTGATCAGAGGCTCCGTGATGAATAGCGGTGACGTCACCACAGGCGCGTTGTTATGGCAACAGTGATCTCCGTTATGGACCGGCTGTGTCAGCCGGTCATTAACAGAACGGGGAAGCAGAACGGGGAGATGACCGTGTGCCAGAGCATGTCCCCGGTACACGGCGATACACAAACGATCACCACGTACTAGGAGATGCACTGACAGGACCTAGGACAGGACATGACGTCTAGCCATGTGACCAGTCTGTAGCCTATGAGATAACAGACACGTGACTCGTCACATGCTATTTTGACGACGTCACGTAGGTCCTGTCAGTGCTGCTGGTTACCGGGAGGACGAAGCGATTATCGGGAGGAATAGCGGCAGGAGACAGAGTGCAGGATGCATTCCGGGGACCGGTAAGTGTTATGGCAATTTTTATTAACTGTATGGGTACATTTGTAATGTGTTTTTATGTGTTTGTGATTGCCTCCCATTGTTTCCTATGGGTTCAAATGATTCGCCGAACCGGTTCGCCGAACCGAACTCGAACGAAGATCTCTTTAACCCCTTCACGACCGCGGGCAGTAAAATTACGTCCTATTTTAACGTGACTTAACGACCAGAGACGTAATTTTACGGCCTAAACTTCATTTGATTGCCGTGGCCATAGCAACGGCTTTCAAATGATGTCCCCTGCTGTTTCTTACAGCAGGGGACCTTTGCTTGACCCCAGGGGGGGTGGCATCACCACCTCCCATAGGCGATCGATGTGATTGGCTGTTCAAATCTGAACCGCCAACCACATCGTTCGCACTAATTTCGGTAAAAATAATGCCGGAAATAGTACGATACTGTGAGATCCGGCTATGATCTATTGTAGCAGCTACAGCAGATCATAGCCGGATCTCTAACATGTCGCCCCAGCCCCTGCAGCACTGATTGGAGCGATCGTGCTATGACGCGCAATCGCTCCAATCAGTGTGCAGTGGGGCGGTCTGATCTGCGGGTGGCCGCCCTCCCCAGGCCTGTCCTGGTCTGGGGACCCTCCCCCAACATGTCTGCAGCGTGGGGTGGCTGGTACTTTTGGTAGCACGCCACCGCTGCTGCTGCCGCCGCCGCCTCTGATGTCACCGCCGCTCCTGCTCCAATGGTAAGTATTCCGCTCCCTGTGTGCTCCCGTGAAGGCCCCTGCGCGCTCCCGTGAAGGCCCCTGCGCGCTCCCGTGAAGGCCCCTGCCCGTGCCCCCCCCGATCTGCCCCCCTAAGCCCCGATCTTCCCCCCGGCATCCCGATCTGCTCCCCATGCGATCTACCTGCCTCCTCTGTCATCTCTATTCTGCTTCCAAGGTTCCTTCCTTCTGCCTTTGCTTCTCCGCCCCCTCTGCTCTCAATCTGCCCCCCTCTGCCCCCCCTCTCTCCATCCCCCTCTGCCCCCCCCTCTCCCCATCCCCCTCCGCCCCCCCCGACGTCCTCTTACCTGCCTTCACGGGTCGTCCAAGGTCTTCACTGGCCCGATCACATCTGCCTCCATCGCTGGGTCCTTCTGCTGATCTGTCCAACGTCCTGCCTGCTGCTGGTGTAAAGCTGTCTATCTCACTGCCTTCTTGTTCCTCTGCAGTTCCTCTGGTCAGTGATCCTCTTGGTACTGTGAGTATAACTTTTTTTTTTTTTTTTTTCTTGTATCCTGTCCATTTTTACACTTCATCCATCCGTACATCCCGCCAAGCGCTGATCAGGGATGCAGATAACGGATCTGCATCCGTGGTCAGTTTTTTGCGTGACTTTTTTCCGTATTCGCGATGCTTTTTGTATCGCATCCGTCCGTGCGTCCCGCCGAGCGCTGATCAGGGATGCACATAACGGATCGGCATCCCTGCTCAATTTTTGGCGTGACTTTTTTCCGTATTCACGACGCTTTTTGTATCGCGTCCGTCCGTGCGTCCCGCCGAGCGCTGATCAGGGATGCAGATAACGGATCTGCATCCGTGGTCAGTTTTTGGCGTGACTTTTTTCCGTATTCGCGACGCTTTTTGTATCGCGTCCGTCCGTGCATCCCGCCGAGCGCTGATCAGGGATGCAGATAACGGATCGGCATCCCTGCTCAATTTTTGGCGTGACTTTTTTCCGTATTTGCGATGCTTTTTGTATCGCATCTGTCCGTGCGTCCCGCCAAGCGCTGATCAGGGATGCACATAACGGATCTGCATCCCTGCTCAATTTTTGGCGTGACCTTTTTTTTTCCGTATCCCCAACGCTTTTTGTATCTCATCCGACCGTGCGTCCTGCAGCGGCCGATCATTGCACCGCGTCTGTGCGTTTGAAAAGTTAAATGGCGTTCCTTCTCTTCTGAACCCCACCATGTGCCCAAACAATTACTTTCCACCACATGTGATTCCATTCCACCCTATGTACTCAGGAAAAATTGCACAATATGTTTTATGGTACATTTTTTCCTGATACCGTTGTAAAAAAAAAAAGCTACCTGGTTGATACAAAAATTTTGTGGTTAAAAAAATACTAATTTTCACGGTTCAACGTTATCAACTTCTGTGGAGCCCCTGGGGGTACAAAGGGCTCACCAAACATCTAGATAAATTCCTTGAGGGGTCTAGTTCCAAAATGGGGTAATTTGTGGGGGAGCTCCACTGTTTAGGCACCATAGGGGGTCTCCAAACGTGACATGGCGTCCGCTAATGATTCCAACCAATTTTGCTGTCAAATGGCGCTCCTTCTCTTCTGAGCCCCGCCATGCGCCCAAACAATTACTTTCCACCACATATGAGGTATCTGCGTACTCAGGAGAAATTGCACAATACGTTTTATGGTGCATTTTTTCCTGATACCCTTGTGGAAAAAAAGCTACCTGGTTCAAGTGACAGTTTTGTGGTGAAAAAAAAAATTGTATTCATGGCTCAACATTATCAACTTCTGTGGAGCCCTTTGGGGCTCGCTAAACATCTAGATAAATTCCTTGAGGGGTCTAGTTTCCAAAATGGGGTTGGTTGTGGGGGAGCTCCACTGTTTAGGCACCATAGGGGGTCTCCAAAACGTGACATGGCGTCCGCTTATGATTCCAACCAATTTTGCTGTCAAATGGCGCTCCTTCTCTTCTGAGCCCCGCCATGCGCCCAAACAATTACTTTCCACCACATATGAGGTATCTGCGTACTCAGGAAAAAATGCACTATAAATTTTATGGTGAATTTTTTGCTGATACCCTTGTGAAAAAAAAGGTACCTAGTTGAAGCAACAGTTTTGTGTTAAAAAATATTTTTTTTCTTTTCACAGCTCAACGTTCTAAACTTCTGTGAAGCCCCCAGGTGTTCAAAGTGCTCACCAAACATGTAGAAAAAATATTTGAGGGCTCTAGTTTCCAAAATGGGGTCATTTGTGGGGGAGCTCCATTGTTTAGGCACGTCAGGGGGTCTTCAAACCCGACATGGCGTCCGCTAATGAGTGCAGCTAATTTTGCACTCAAAAATTCAAATGGCGCTCCTTGCCTTCCGAGCCTTGCCGTGTGTCCAAACATTTGATTTCCACCACATATGAGGTATCTGCGTACTCAGGAGAAAATGCACAAAACATTTTATGGTGCATTTTTTCCTGATACCCTTGTGGAATAAAAAGTACCTAGTTGAAGCAACCGTTTTGTGGTAAAAAAAATTTTTTTTCTTTTCACGGCTCAACGGTATAAACTTCTGTGAAGCCCCCAGGTGTTTAAAGTGCTCACCAAACATCTAGAAAAATTATTTGAGGGCTCTAGTTTCCAAAATGGGGTCACTTGTGGGGAAGTTCCATTGTTTAGGCACCTCAGGGGGTCTTCAAACCCGACATGGTGTCCGCTAATGAGTGCAGCTAATTTTGCGTTCAAAAATTCAAATGGTGCGCCTTCCCTTCCGAGCTCCGCTGTGCGCCCAAACAATTGATTTTTACCACATATGAGGTATCAGCATACTCAGGAGAAAATGCACAATAAATTGTAGGGTGCACATTCTCTTTTCTCCCTTGTGAAAATGAAAATTTTATGGCTAAAGTAACATTTTTGTGTTAAAAAGTAAAATTTTCATTTTTTCCTTCCACATTGCTTTGGTTCCTGTGAAGCACCTAAAGGGTTAATAAACTTCTTGGATGTGGTTTTGAGCAGAGTGAGGGGTGCAGTTTTTAGAATGGGGTCACTTTTGGGTATTTTCTGTCACCTAGGTCTCTCAAAGTCACTTCAAATGTGATGTGGTCCCTAAAAAAAATTATTTTCTAAATTTTGTTGGAAAAATGAGAAATCGCTGATGATCTTTGACCCCTTCTAACTTCCTAACGAAAAAAAATTTTGTTTAGAAAATTGCACTGATGTAAAGTAGACAAGTGGGAAAGTTTATTTAGTAACTATTATGTGTGACATATCTCTCAGATTTATGGGCATAAATTTTCAAAGTTTGAAAATTGCGAAATTTTCAAAATTTTTGCAAAATTTCCTAAATTTTCACAAATAAACGCAAAAATTATCGGTTTTAATTTACCACTGACATGAAGTACAATATGTCACGAAAAAACAATCTCAGAATCGCCAGGACCAGTTGAAGCGTTCCAGAGTTATAACCTGTCAAAGTGACTTTGGTCAGAATTGCAAAAAATGACCCGGTCATTAGGGTGTTTTAGTGGCCGGGGGTGAAGGGGTTAAACTAGTGTACTAGGGACGGTTAGGCAGGGATTAGCAATATGCACCCAGAACTGCTCATGGTTCTGGGTGCATGTTGGACCTGACAGGTTCCCTTTAATCTCTCCATTTTCTCCATTGCCAGTCACTGCATATATTGCACTGCACTCGGACGTCATCAATGCAGTCCGATGTTTCACACACAGCATGCTGTGCTTTTTTTCCTTGGTCTGATTAGAGCTGCACATCTGCATCGATTAATATTGGTATGAGTGCAATGCGAGATTTTGTCGTATTGTGCACTCCTCCATATTATTTACCAGTGTGAGTGAGACCTAAAGAGTAATAGAGGCCTAGAGATGCTTTTTTTTTTTTTTTTCTTACAAGAAAAAAAATGCTACACTGATGGTAAAAACTAATCCATAGACCAGAAATAGATGAAAATTGGATCTGACACTGATAAAAATGTGTTTTTCTTGCATGCGAAAGAACTGAATGAGGTTTTAGCCTGACTTACAAGTAAGGGGCATAAGAAATAAAAATGGCTAGGGCAGAATGAACTCTATCTACAGTCCTTCCTATGAACACCCTGTAAGTTAAGAAAATATTAATTGGAACTTTAAAGGTTATCATAGCAGTATATGTGTGCACTATACTATTACTATTAGCAATAAACTAAACACATACACAGGAAGGTTACTCAGGCTATATGCGCACGCTGCAGTTTTTTCTGCATACAAACTGCAACCAAAACTGCACCTTGTCACAGAGAGCCTGAAAATGTCTTAAAAAAACACTTGTAATGTCGGTGTGTAGTGCCCCTGAGCAATTCAGGGCACTACAAGGAACTGCATCCATTTGGGGATGCAGGACCTACCCCCTGGGACCTGCAGTACCAGTGCCGATACCACCTAAGCACAACCAAAATCTTAGTGCTCCACTCCGCACCGGGGCTAAAGGGTTAATCAAGTAAGGGGATGGTCGCCTAGAGTTAGGAACGAGTCCTGGGATTAGCCAGCCTGGTGGGAGGGGACTCACACACGGTCAGACAGAGAGAAATATGGCACACAGAGAGGTGTGCGGACGTGCTCAAGCTGGGTCCATGCAACAGTGACCCTTTTACTGTGTTTGGTTAAAGCTAACAAGGCCTTCAGGGTCCTGGGTGGTGCGCCACTAGTAGGAGGCGCAAGAGACCCTAGGTGGAGGGTTGCACGGAGGGTGGTAATTCCACTCGATTACTCTGTCATTGTTGTGTGTTTGTTAACCCCACTTTACCATCACACTGATACCGCCATCAAGGAGAGGAAAATTGGAGGAAAGGTCTGGGATAGAGATGGCCCAGACCTGGTCACCACAGAGACTGGTGACCTGCCTCCTTAGAGGGTTCTGGGGACCAGGTCCTTTAGGTGGTGGGTTGATGGGGAGATTACTGCAACATTTAAGAATTGAGCCTCCCCTGTGTGGGAAGAATGTTATGCATTAACCATTTTACCTTTTCATTCCGGTTTAATAAAACTCTATCTTGCTTACAGCTCGAGGACGTGCTTAGTTTAACCAAGGGGGAATGTAACGCCCCTGATCCACTCAGGGCACTACAAGGGACTGAATCCTCTTGGGGATGCAGGACCTACCCCCTGGGACCTGGAGTACCAGTGCTGATACCACCTAAGCACAACCAAAATCCTAGTTCTCCACTACACACCGGGGCTAAAGGTTAATCAATTAAGGGGATGGTCACCTAGAGTTAGGAAGGAGTCCTGGGATTAGCCAGCCTGGTGGGAGGGGACTCACACACGGTCAGACAGAGAGAAATTGGTACACAGAGAGGTGTGCGAACGTGCTTGAGCTGGGTCCGTGCAACGGTGACCCCGGGGCATAGGAGAGAGATCGCCAGGGTGGGTATGGACAAGTACTGCTGGGACTGGAGCATGCACGGGGCACAGGGCCCTAGATCAGGAGCCAATTCTACACGGCTTGATAATCACCTGCATGGTGTGGACACCTTCATGGACTTCACTGAACCAAATAATCCGGGGGCAGTAAACTAGGATCGGGGTTCGGACACTTACCTCCCCACAGAGTCCGCACTGCCCGCCGTACAGAGAAGGAGACTGATACCCAAAAGGGACAGTCGGGCCTTAAATGCTTTATGCTACGGGGACCCAATCAGCAGAGAGTGCCGGGGACAGAGCAACCTGGGTCACTACATTGGCACTGATACTCCATGGGACCTGAACCAGTCATCCACGGGCCGGAGTAAGTAGAGACTGTTGGTTCCAAACTTGTGTTCAAGGGATAGAGCTACAAGCCACCCGACAGGGTCTGCGGACACCGGCTCGGGGCTCTGTGTGCAGCCGCGAGACAGGCAGCAGAGGTCAGGGAAGGAAGATGACCAGAAAGGAACACAGAAGGGTGTACCAGGTTGTGCCTCTGAACTGTCCGGGATTGGCTGGGGCCCATCACAGCAGGACTCAGCACCCTAAGGGCAGCATTTGTCTAGACGTGCTAACCTGGAACTCTTGAACTGTGAGTAAAGACCTTGTGACCGCATTCCTGTGTTGTCCGGTTATTCCCTGTGCCTCCGGCCCTGTACCCCAACGTTAAGTCCCTCCATCATTTGTAAAGACTACAACTCTCAACAGCCCTGGGTCCCAGCTCTACCTGTGAAGAGCTACACCAACTCAGCTGCAACCCCACCGACCCCAAGGAAACTGAATAGCAGCGGTGGCACATATCTGGTTGCATACCACAGGTGGCATCACAACATATCCCATATAAATATTCCACCATCATCTTAAAACGACACTGCTGGGGTCACGGATCCGGGCCTTGTCGCTATGATCGCCAAACAGAACCATCCCAGTTCCGAGTGTCCCACGTCCCTGGTGGGCATGTCAATAGCATGCATTTTTCTTTGCATTTTTCATGCCCTCATTGATTTCAATGAGAGACAAATGTTGACAAAAACGCAGAAAGAATGAAAATGCTGCTTCTTTTTTGTCTCAAACTTTTGTAAAAAAAACCCGCTGACAAATAAACTGCAACGTGTACACAGCAAATCTGACTTCTCATAGACTTTGCTGGGAAGTCAAATGTCAGAAAGTTCTGACAACAAAACTGCACCAAAAATAAACACGACAAAAAAAGCTGTGTGTGCATGTAGCCTAATTCTCCATCCAAGTCCTGCTTTATTCCTTAATTTCTTACTTTTGCAGCCCCCCTAGCCCTTACTAACATCATTTTATAACCCAGAAGTACAGGTCCCTTAAGGCCACTTTACATGCTACAATAAATCTTACGATGTAAGTGACGCACATCCGGCATCGTAAGTATGATTGTAGCGTGTAAAACCTCCGTGCAATTGCGATTGAACGAAAATCCGTTCATCGCATGCACGTCGTTCATTCCTCAAAGATTGAACGTGCGGTTGTGCAATGTCCCCGAGCCAGCACACATCGCAGTGTGTGACACCCCGGGAACATTGAACGACAGCTTACCTCCGTCCGCGGCTCCCGCCGACAATGCGGAAGGCAGGAGGTGGGCGGGATGTTTATGTCCCGCTCATCTCCGCCCCACCGCTTCTATTGGCCGGCTGCCGCGTGACGTCGATGTGATGCCGAACGTCCCTCCCACTCCAGGGAGTGGACCTTTGCTGCCCACATCGAGGTCGTATGGACGGGTAAGTAGGTGTGACGGGGGGTTAAGGGGGCTTTACACGCTGTGACATGCGGAGTCGTTGGGGTCACGGAATTTGTGACGCACATCCAGCCGCATTAGCGATGTTGCTGCGTGTGACACCGATGAGCGATTTTGCATCGTTGCCAAAACGTGCAAAATCGCTCATCGGTGACATGGGGGTCCATTCTCGATTATCGTTACTGCAGCAGTAACGATGTAGTTCGTCGCTCCTGCGGCAGCACACATCGCTATGTGTGACGCCGCAGGAACGAGGAAGCTCTCCTTACCTGCCTCCCGGCCGCTATGAGGAAGGAAGGAGGTGGGCAGGATGTTACGTTCCACCCATCTCCGCCCCTCCGCTGCTATTGGGCGGCCGCTCAGTGACGTCGCTGTGACGCCGCACGGACCGCCCCATTAGAAAGGAGGCGGTTCGCCGGTCACAGCGACGTCGCCGGGCAGGTAAGTATGTGTGACGGGTCTGGGCGATGTTGTGCGGCACGGGCAGCGATTTGCCCGTGTCGCGCAACAGATGGGGGCGGGTACCCACACTAGCGATATCGGGACCGATATCGCAGTGTGTAAAGTAGCCTTTATTCGTTTGTGTGGCACGTTCAACAAATTGAACATGCCACACATATGATGGGGGCGTTGCAAATCGTATATGATATCGTATGCGAAATTGCAACATGTAAAGCAGGCTTTAGACTTACAGTACATGGGGTTTGGTGTCCAGGGTCAAGTTTGGGGTTAACTTCGGCTGTCAAACTCGATTTTTTTTTTAGTTTGTGCCAGTTCGGTGAACTCAGACATCCATGTGCTCGCTCATCACTACTGACAATAAATCAATGATTTTATCAAAACTTCACTAAGCAGCCCAGGAAAGTGTTATATCTCTGGAATCAGGGCCTCTATATGTACATTATGCTGGTTTCAGATTAGGTGGCAAAAACCTGGTGACAGATTCCCTTTAAAAGGAAAAAGACATGTTGGACATGTTGAATATTATTATCTGATTTGACCAACATCTGCCATTGGGGTAAAGATTGGAAATCTGTGGATTAGACTAATATTAATTTAATGGTTATTTTAAAGGCTGTAGATATAAGAAACTAGTTTTGCTACCATGGTCTCCTTAAGATGCAGTTATTTTGAATACTATGATTCAACACTTTCTATGGATTTTGATGAATGGATTAAAGAGAACAGTAGCAGAGATGCTCAAAGAAACACTGAAAGTGAAATTCATATAGCATATACCAGATTAAATGAAATGAGTCAGGCTGCCATTTTGACCCTTTTCTATAACTATTTCTCAGTCAGTAATATATTTAAATCATTTAAGCAACCCTTACTCGACAGTATGTTTTATCTTGAAGCTGTTAGAATTTTCTTATTACTGGGTTTATGGCTGTAGATTTCCATTATTTATGTCTTACTCTATATTCACTCATAATATACAACCTTCATTTACAAGCCTTAGAACTGCACTAAAGTAGATGAGTCAATGACGTTATTGAATTTTTATGCCAATAAATAATTGGCAATTATTGTGGATGAAATTTAGTGTGTGCTTAAATTTATTTATCTATACCATAGGTAAACTTAGATAGATTGTCCAGCTTTATGATAAATTGTGGCAATATATGACAATACATAAACCATAGGTGGCACATATAAACTAAATTATAAAAGCAAGATTAAAACCACATAGCAATGCACAGTAATAAGGAACCTTAAATGGAATCTGTCAGCTGTTTTTTCTACCTCATCTGAGAGCAGCATGATGTAGGCAAAGAGATTTTGAATCCAACAACGTATCACTTAGATTAATGGGTACAGCCGTTCTGACAAAATGAGAATTTTTAGATTTAGCCATGTAGCAGTGCTGAGATAGATGTCTCTATAAAGATTGTATATTGAAAGTGAAGTATCAATCAGAGGACTGCCTCCTGCATGACATTGTAGTCCGAGCAATGATATCCTCTGCTGTATCCTGCTGGTTAAATATACATACCAAATGAACAACAGATTGGACTTTGACAAGACAGGATACCTGAGTTTTATGATTTAACCCTTGCAGAATGCTGGCTTCAGATTACATAGCAAAAACCTGCTGACAGATTACTTTAACACAGGTGGTGGTGATGTGTGGTGTTTTGGACAAAATATCAACTAATGCCTGGTGTATTTTTTCAACATCTCAGAAGTTAATTAATGTTTGTGAGGGGAAGGTCCATGGTTACATACCCCATCTCAGCTTATAATATCAGCCCATAGCCGCCCCAGAATTGAGACATCACATTGGATACACCAATTCTGGTGCTCTGTCCAGCTCTTCCCAAATGCCCTGGTGCATGGCAATTGGGGTAATATTGTTGATATTAGCTGTGTAGTATTAGTTAGCATGAAGCCTTTGTGTTAGTAATGGAGAGGTGTCTATCAGACAGTCCCATTACCAACCAAGTAATCTAAAAAACACACACAGGAAAACATAGTTTATTTCAATAAAGGCTCCCCCACACTATCCCTCGTTCCCCAATTTATTATCATAAATGTTCCTACAAATTTCTGTCATAGTCCACATTCCCTGTACAACTAATCACAGGCACTGGTTAATCAGTTGATGATGACAATTATCATCAGAGCAGCCGAATTAATGCTGCGCTCAGTGAGACCTGGTGATGCTGATAATAGTAATAATGTTATTACTACCTGGCGATTGTAAATAGCTGCACTTTACAACTATTCACTGTTGCTGGAGCTGCATTCAGGGAATGTGGAATATGATAGAGGAACTTCTTGGAAACATTTTTGATAATACATTTGTGAACAAGGGATATTGTGTGGGAGTCTATATTAAAATACATTTCCTTTGTGTGGGGGCATTTTTTATTACTGGGTTAGTAGTAGGGATGTCTGATGGGCATCTCTCCATTACTATCCCCTGGGCTATTACTCAACTGACATTAACTCCAAAAATAATATCCCTATTGCCACCACATTCACTCTAGATTGACTCCAATGGTGAGCCCACTGTAATCCCCACACAGGTCTGCTGATCCTATCAGCAGACATGTGCGTCTAATAGGCTCGGGTGGATCAGAGATCAGAGATCCACCAGCATCTGTCAACCACTTAGATTGTGCTGTCAAAATCTGATAGCGCGATTTAAATGGCCAGAGCAGGGATGGCACTGTTTCTCGACACCATCGGCAGTCCCATTACGAGAACACGGGGCACCATGGTGTTGCCATGGTAGTGCAAAGTCCACTGATTAGCACTGACGCTACCATATCTCAATTCCTGTGAGAACTGACAGAGTGCCGACACTCACAGGAACATAGCATTTCTGCTGATCAAAGTATTACAGTCATAAAGTCCCCTAGAGGGACTAGTAAAATCAATAAAAAAAAGTAAAAGAAACGTTTTTAAAACATTAAAAAACCCTAAAAATTCAAATTAGTTCCCTTTTGCTCTATTGAAAATAAAACAATCAAAAGATACACATATTTGGTATTGCCAAGTTCATAAATGCCTGATCTATCAAAATTTAAAATCAATTAATCTTATCAATACACGGAGTAGCGAAAAAAAATTCCAAATGACAAAATTAAGTTTGGTCATGGCAACATTGCATTTAAATGCAATAACAGGCGGTAAAAATGTTTAATCTACGCAAAAAATTATATAATTAAAAACATTAGCTCAAAACGCAAACAATAAGCTATCACTGACCCCCAGATCTTGCAAAATTAGAATGTTATGGGTCTCAGAAAATGGCAACAAAAGCAGAATTATTTTTTCGGACAAACATCTGAATTATTTTTCTCCCCTTAGATAAAAGTAAACTTATACATGTTTGGTATCTACTAACTCGTACCAACATGAGGCTTCATACTGACACATCAGTTTTACCATATAGTGAATGTGGTAAATAAAAGACTCTAAGGCTAAGACCGCACTTTGCGTTTCCATCTGCATTTCAGGTGCTTTTTAGGTCCGTTTTGAGATGCACCTTTTTCATGCCAAAAGGCATGCGTTTTGATTTTACAGGAAAGTCTATGGAAAATGGGGATTTCTAGACCGCACTTTGCGTTTTAAAACGCTGCGTTTAATTTGCATATTTTGTGGCAAAAACCATGCATTCAAAGAAGTAGCATGTCAATTGTTTTTGCCATTTTGGTTGCGTTTTGCTAACATTGAAGTCAATGAGAAATGGCAAAAACCAAGAAACTTCAAATTTCCTGCATTTTACCTGCTTTTTAGGTGCTGAAAACATGCGTTTTTGACTTAAAAAACGCATGTTTTTCTGACATTAAAATAATGGAATAATATGTCCCTTTACACACACACATAGTCTGACAATGAAATTAAAGAAAATTTTGATTTTATTGCTATTTTAACATTAAATATTATAAAACTGCTATAATTTCATGAAATATAAATATTTTCTTTATTAATTCCAAAATTATGTTTTCCTTTTTTTTCTCTTTTTCATGATGTTTGACTATTTAATCTTTATTTAGCAGTGTCTTGATGTTCAAAACGCATCTGTAAAAACGCAGGTGAAAAAGCATGGAAAAAATGCTCAAAACGCATCTTAAACGCGGTAAATACGCATGCGTTTTCAGCGCTAAAGTTCTGAAAAAGGCAACTTTGGTCAAATCAATTAAGCCCAAAACGTGCGTTTAGAACTGCAAGTAGGAGAACGCAAAGTGCGGTCTTAGCCTAAAAACAATTGTGTAATCACACTTTTTTTGCAATTTCACTGCACTTGGAATTTTTTTTCCCATTTCCAGTACACTATATGATAAAACAAATGGTTTAATTCAATAGTGCATCTCGACTAACAAAAAACAAGCCCTCATATAGCTATATTGATGGAAAAATAGAAAAGCTATGTCTCTTGGAAGAAGGGGAGGAAGAAAGGAAAAGGAAAAATGAAAAATCACCAGGGTTGAAGGGGGGTAAAAGAGCCTTTAAGTTTGTTGGAGTTCCCAGCTATTGTGATACCTGGAGGCTGTGAACTCTAGTTACAGATCACAGCCTCCAGATGTCCCGGCAGCTGGAAACTCAAGCAACACTAAAGGCTCTCTTAAAGGCTCCCTTAGGCTATGTGCGCACGTTGTGTTTTTTTCCGCGGAAACGCTGCGTTTTGAACTGCAGTGTTTTCAGTGCCAGATTGCATGTGTTCAACTTCCCCAGCATAGTCTATGAGAAAGCCGAAAAATCAATGCACACGCTGCGTTTGTAAATGCAGCGTTTTGGATGCCCAAAATCACTGCGGAAAAAAAAAGCAGCATGTGACTTCTCATGTGCGTTGGAGCTGCGTTCTCCACTCATTGAAATCAATGATGTGGGTCAAAACGCAACCAAAATGCACTTGGACTGCATTTTTGTTGCATTCCACATGCTTTTTTGACAAGCAAAACGCAGGTCTTTTCAGTCTCTCTCTGTCAATGTCGGTCAATCTCTGTCTGTGGATGTCGATGAATCTCCCTCTGTCTGTCGGTCGGTCTCTTTCTCTGTCAGTTGGTCTCTCTGTCTGTCTCTCTCTCTATCGGTCGGTCGGTCTCTCTCTCTCTGTCTGTCCCTCTCTCTGTCCGTCGGTCAGTCTCTCCCCCTCTCTCATACTCAACGATCCCCGATCACCGGCGCAGCGCTGCACGGCTGTCACACTCCTCCGCCGGTTTTTCCTCTTTTGAAAATGCCGGCCGCTCATTATTCAATCTGGTATTCCCTGCTTTTCCCACCCACCGGCGCCTATGATTGGTTGCAGTCAGACATGCCCCCACGCTGAGTGACAGCTGTCTCACTGCAACCAATCATAGCCACAGGTGGGCGGCTCTAAATCGTGCAGTAAAATAAATAAATAATTTAAAAAAAAACGACGTGCGGTCCCCCCAATTTTGATAACAGCCAGGGTATAGCTACACGGCTGAAGGCTGGTATTCTCAGGATGGGGAGCCCCACGTTAGGCGGAACACGCCAGCCTAACAATATCAGCCAGCAGCGGCCTGGAATTGCCGCATCCTTTAGATGCCACAGTCCCGGGACTTTACCCGGCTCATCCCGAATTGCCCTGGTGTGGTGGCAATCGAGGTAATAAGGAGTTAATGGCAGCAGCCCATAGCTGCCACTAAGTCCTAGGTTAATCATGGCAGGCGTCTATGAGACACATGCCATAATTAACCTGTAAGTGAAAGTAAATAAACACACACACATCAAAAAATCCTTTATTTGGAATAAAAGACAAAAAAAACACCCTCTTTCACCACTTTATTAAAATCCCCAAATACCCCTCCAGGTCAGGCGTAATCCACAGAAGTCCTGTGACGCATCCAGCTCTGCTACATGAAGCTGACAGGAGCGGCAGTAGAACACCGCCGCTCCTGTGAGCTCCACGCAGCAATTGAAATGAATCGTGCTGTCAGTGGGGACGTCACTGAGATAATGCCGGTTTGTGTGTGCGGTGATGATGAGGGCTGTAGTGTCAGGATGTGTGCGGGAATGATGAGGGCTGTAGTGTCGGGGTGTGTGCGGGGAAGATGAGGGCTGTAGTGTCGGCATGTGTGCGGGGATGATGAGTGCTGTAGTGTCGGGATGTCTGCGGGGATGATGTGGGCGGTAGTGTCGGGATGTGTGCGGTGAAGATGTGGGCGGTAATGTCGGGATGTGTGCGGTGATGATGAGGGCTGTAGTGTCGCGTGTGTGCGGGGATGATGAGGGCTGTAGTTTCGGGGTGTGTGCGGTGATGTAGGCGGTAATGTCGGGATGTGTGCGGTGATGATGTGGGCGGTAGTGTCGGGGTGTGTGCGGTGAAGAGGAGGTCTCTCTCTCGGCTAAAACCTGAGTCACGGCAGCGCTGATCGCGCTGCTCACGTCTGCTGTCAGCGGACATGTAGCAGAGCTGAATTGCCGGGGGAACGCACTGTCAAAAATGCATCCAAAACGCATGCAAAATGCATGGAAAAAGCATCCAAAATGCATGCGTTGTGGATGCATTTTTTTTACAAACGCAGTGTCCAGTCTGCCAGAGGGTGCGTTCTTTTCTGCACTGCAGAAAATGCAACATGCTCACATACCCTTAGTTACTGGTTTGAGAGCTGCCGCAAGACCAGGTGCCTGTGAGCTCTGGTAACATAAAGGTTAAAGACTAGTCAAATCGCTTGTTATAGCGCGAAACTGCCATCACCTGCTTGCCGCTCCTGTACCACCCTTGCAGCAGTCGGACTGCTCGGATCCGGGGTTTTGCTGTGGCTTGAGGGTCTCCGGACTCAGGGGCTCGTGTCCACTTGAAAATAAAGAGGGGGACTATGTACAGGGGGGGTTAGTGTTCATGATGCCACCCATGGTCCGCGGTAAAGGGCAGTACCGCCACTGCCGATGGGAGTACCTGGGGGAGATGGAGTGGGGCAGCCGCATGACGTTCCCTCCATGGGTAGAGGATGGCCCTGGGACTCTGTATGGTGGAGGAGCAGGGAAGTATGGTGCAGACAGTGTAGCAGGTAGGACGCAGGGGGGAGCGGCGTACTTACTCAGGCCGTGTGGTTGTTGGTGCGACCATCAAATAGACACTGTCACATGAGTAAATCAAGTCTCTGGATGCCGCTGCCTCTCAGAGGGAACGAGTCCGGGAATCCTCTCCCGTCGGTATTGCTGGTGGTCTTGACCTGCCTCCATGCACTGATGTTAGACGTTTCTGAGTGACCCCTTGGCCTGAAGCTCTCGGGGTCCCGCTCCATATATTTTTATAGAGGAGCTGTGCTCTCGATGGCTGACACTTGGGATTTCTGTGGGCCGCATGGGTTGGAAAGCTCTATCCCCCTCATTGTGTTGGTGCCTTCGATCTCTGAGCTCTTGGGGAAAGTTCATAAAGAGACTATCCTCCACAGGTTAATTACCAGGTTGCGTGAAGCTACTCCCTGATCTAGGGTCCACTACCCCGCCATGCTCGCTACCAGTCCGGTTACTAGATATTCCGGTGCCGACTGTTCTCCAAAACTAAGTCTGGCCCCTTTCTCCAATACCCTGCGACTGGGTCTCTGACTCCTCCAGTCCCAGACCATCGTCTACAACCTAGCCAAACTCTCCCAGGGAGCTACAACTCCCCTCGCTCCTCATTCTCTGAGGGCTACCACTCAACTGACTAAGTCCCTCCCACCAGCCGGTCTGACTCCCTAGGTGGGTGGCCCTATTCCAGCTAGACCACCCACTGTTGTGCCTGACAGGGTGTGGTGTAAGGTGACTAAGATTTGAATGCTGATGGAAGTAATACCAAAGGTTAGGATCCCAGAACCATGGCGGGTGGGTTCTGCACCATAAGAAAAGGAGTACAGTTCCCTTTGACACCCTGACTAGTCCAGGGGTGTCACACTTCCGCATTCCCCTCTCCCCCACATGATGTAATTCACATGCTTTGAATAAAGCTGGAAAAACCTCATGGTGAGATGCCGCCTTTCTTCCTTTGCTTGGATTCTTCGATAAAGGTTACCAGAGCTCGCAGCCACTAGGTCCACTGGAAGCTGTGAGGCCCAGAAACCATAAATGAGCCTTTAAGGGAGCTTTTATAGTCTTTGGTGTATCTAATGGATGTGCCAATTGTGAGGTGGCTGCATTCTGCCGTTGTTAGGCTGGGAAGGGCCCAATAACCATGGAATTTCCCAGCCTGAGAATACAAGTCTCCAGCTGTTGAGTTTAACTGCACTGGTTATCAAAAATGGGTATGAGCCCACATAGTTTTTTTTGTTGTTTAATTAATTTTTTATTTATTTATTTTTTTTAAACGGCGTATGGGAGCCTGTTTTGATAACCAGCTAAGATAAAGCACACTGATTAGGGGCTGCAGCCCACAGTCTTCTGCTTTACCTGAGCTCATTATGACAAATGAGGGCTGGGCCGTACGTCACAGAGGCATAATGCTCTGCTTGCGTTGTTCCCAGCAGCAACTTGTATTTCAGAGGTGCATCCATGCATCTTCTCCATGCTGCTCCCATTCAATTTCAACACTTTTCCATTCATTTCAACATTTTTACAACCCCACAAGACATCCTGAGAACGTCCGCCGAAAAATTATTTGAGTTTACCATTGACTTGCACTAAATTTGTTACTTGTGACAAATACACAAATAGTACAAAATATTTGAGATGAATAATCCAAACCCGAATATCCTAGTATGTACCTATCACTGCTTATTGGCTAGTATTTACTCAGTGTTTGTTCCTATACCATGTTTCTACCAATATTACTGCTATTAAACTGCACTATGCACTCTATACTGTTTCCACCAATATTATTGCTATTAATCTGCACTGTACTCTATTAATGTATAGGTACAGCCTATAGTACAGTAGTACTTATGGCATTAAATCCTAGCAAAAATATTGTACACACTAATTTGTTACAGTTCAAAAGTTGGAGTATCGCTGAAATATAACCTTTATTTTATTTTATTAAAATTCTCACCTATAGTGCCCTATAGAGAGCACCACTAACAATAAAGTTGTGCCATGCAAACTCTATTGTGCAAACAAAATGCACGTTTGATAGCAGCAAATAAAGCTGGGTTTACACGCTGCAACATCGCAAAGGACATCGCTGTAACGTCACCGGTTTGGTGACGCAATAGCGATCTCCATAAGTCGCTGCTAAGTCTCTGGTGAGCGTTCAACCCGGCAAACCTGGCCAACAACTTACCAGCGATCCGGACCTGCAGAGCGACCTGGCTGGTTGTTGGGGACGTTGATAAGCAGCCTTTTGAAAGGGAAGTTGCTAACAAAGTCGCTGAAAAGGATTCACACACTGAAACTTCATGCTGCACAGCGGGAAACAAAGGACCTAGGAATGGTCCTGAACGACTTGTAGTGATCAGCAACTTCCAGCAACTTCACAGCAGGGGCCAGGTCGCTGATAGGATTCACACACTGCAACATCGCAAACAACATCGCTATTGCGTCACTAAACCGGTGACGTTACAGCGATGTCGTTTGCGATGTTGCAGTGTGTAAACCCAGCTTTAAGCTGGGTTTACACGCTGCAACATCGCAAAGGACATCGCTGTAACGTCACCGGTTTGGTGACGCAATAGCGATCTCCATAAGTCTCTGCTAAGTCTCTGGTGAGCGTTCAACCCGGCAAACCTGGCCAACAACTTACCAGCGATCCGGACCTGCAGAGCGACCTAGCTGGTTGTTGGGGACGTTGATAAGCAGCCTTTTGAAAGGGAAGTTGCTAACAAAGTCGCTGAAAAGGATTCACACACTGAAACTTCATGCTGCACAGCGGGAAACAAAGGACCTAGGAATGGTCCTGAACGACTTGTAGTGATCAGCAACTTCCAGCAACTTCACAGCAGGGGCCAGGTCGCTGATAGGTTTCACACACTGCAACATCGCAAACAACATCGCTATTGCGTCACAAAACCGGTGACGTTACAGCGATGTCGTTTGAGATGTTGCAGTGTGTAAACCCAGCTTTAGTCAAGCCAAGTCCTATCTTAGAACAATATCCTAAATATCTCAGTTGGGCTCTCTGATAACAATATGACAAGTGTGATAATCCTCCATTAGCTTTCCACTGTAGCGTAAGCACAGAGGGTTTTATCAACACATATAAATACAAGGTCAGCGCTAAACCCAATGTTTCAATTGGTTCTGCAGCTAATTTTTTAGGCAAAAAAACCTTTATTGCCTGGGAAAAAATAAATTCATATGTATAATATAGAAAGGATAAATCCTATATATAAATTTGCGCACAACCACAACAATGTAAACTTGGAAAAAAATAGTATTTTATTTTATTTTATTTTGTTCTCCGCTCACACAATAAAAAACAGGGGGTTTCACACAACCTCTATAATAAAATACCACAAGTCAATAAAGCATATGGAGCATATGGAGCCTCGGCCGACGGCTACCATCTGCTAATATAGATTACAAAAATACAAGTACTTGTATACAATTTGGAATTGTGATAAAGTTACTAAATAAAAATATTAAATAAAAACCTCAGGGAAGGTTTTCTAATAGTTTACAATGTGCACAAAACAAATCTCCGTTTTAAGGATAGATGACTTCTGTACTACTTCTGTACTGTCTGGGGGTGATCTCTCCCCTGTTTTTCCTTGTATTGCTTTTTAAATGTTATTTTATTCTTCATTTTAATTGTATCAATAAAAGTTACATTCTACTCTCAACGGATTCATAGAGCTTTTTTCTTT
The DNA here is from genome assembly GCF_048569485.1 of Anomaloglossus baeobatrachus. Taxonomy (NCBI): domain Eukaryota; kingdom Metazoa; phylum Chordata; class Amphibia; order Anura; family Aromobatidae; genus Anomaloglossus; species Anomaloglossus baeobatrachus. The sequence goes on along the minus strand of NC_134358.1, from coordinate 295,582,795 downwards.
TCCCTTGGCCCTCTGCCTCTGGAAAGTGTGTTTTGCATATTGCTTATCTGTTGCCTTCTACGTCAAATTCATATGTTATGTTTTAAGGACTCTTGAGACTCAAATAAATAGTCGTTTATTCACTTGATTGGATGGTCAAATCCTCTTAAGGAACTTATAAACAATGTAAACAAAAATTATTTCAGCTGTTAAAAAAAACATTTATGCTATATTTTTATAAAAAATGTGTTGTTATGGAAAAGTCATCGAACTAAGATCTATAGAACCATGCGAGGGTGGTCTTTGACCTTTCCCCGCACCTGGAAATTATAGTACTTTGTCTTCCCATTGTAGGGCAGAGAGAAGTGCTCGTGCGCAGGAGCGCAATGCAGGCCACTGTGTGGATGACTTAGGATGTGTCATCTACAAGGAGAAGGGAAGGAGAATGATAGGGGGCGCTAAGACCAGTGACACCCATCAGACTGGACAGCCCCACAGGTGAGTATAATAAATGCTCTTTTTAGTGTTATAAAGATCTGCTTGGGCACTTACGTATATGCAGTATTCTAGAATGCTGTAAAATAAGGGCTGACTGGTGGTGGCCACAGCTGATAAGAATAAAATCCTAGTGACAGATTCTCTTTAACATTATATGTGGGAGTTGGTAAAAATGGCTGCCTAATTTCTACAATGTTTTTGAATTATATGTCCTTTTTGTTGAGTTGGTAACATATAATAGATTAAATAGCGATCAAAAAGTTGTAAGTTCCCTAATCCAGTACTGACAAACACAACAGTTCATTCTGCAAACAGCATGCATTCATATAACACATAAAATTATAAAAGAAAATATGTATTTTAGAGTGAGGTGACACAATAAAAAAAAGTGGAAACAAATATAAAAACAATAGGAAATTTTGTGACAATATTACAAAAAAAGTTGTAGTTTTTTTGTGCAAAAGTAGAAAAAAAATTAAAAACTAGTAATAAAATATTTTTAAAAATTCTATACATTTTATATCATTGCAATTGTGATGCCCTGGCCTATCAGGTTGTCACAGGACATTGTGCAATCTGCCCTTCTGCATGGTGTCCATCTCCTCCTTGGTTACAGGTCCCTGGCCTTTGGTGTTGCTAAGAACAAGCCAATCAAAACCTTAGAAATACTCTTCTTCACACCCGCCAGACACACCAATAGGTAGCCTGAAGGGAATAGGGCCGCCCACTTGGGGGGTTGGATAGGGAGGGTCAGGAGTGGTAGGAGCAGTCAGTTGAGTGGTGACACTCGTGAGGAGAGGTCACAAGTCAGTTGGAGGAGGTTAGGAGCTGGGCTCCTCAGTTACTAGGTGGCAGAGGTGGCCCACGTTGGTCTGGGCCTGGTAGGAGCTGGAACCCCGGTTGCAGGGGATCGTGTCAAGGGGCACAGAACTGCTGAGAAGGGCAGCCGGCGGCCTTGAGCCATCTCCGGGCAGGGGCCAGTGCCGGCGGGGTACGTGGACTCTAGGCCGGGAAGTAGCTTCAAGCACCCTGGTAATTTACCCGACGAGGGCGAAGACTTCATGATTCATCCTCCACCCGCTCAAAAATCAGGGTACTAGCGCAACGAGGGGGATAGGACTTTCGCAATACACAGTCCAGAAAATCCCAAGCATGAACTCTGAGAGCAAGCTCACTTCGTAAGCCATACGGGTGAGCGGCACCTGACTAGTTCTTTACTACAGGGGCCAACCAGTAAAGAAAGTGCCAAGGAAAAGGTCACAGGCTAATAAGCAACGCCATTGGGCATGGGATCCCAGCGTGCTCCCTCCCTTCTACAGCGGTGCTAAGCATTCCGGTTTACAAGTTGTCGGTGTCAGCGTTATTGGACTGAGTGAGTATTCAGTGACCCTTTCCTCCCCAACGGCGCTCCCCTATCACCATTACCGACACCCTGGGCATTTCCCCTACCCACAGAGGGGTTAAACACCTGGCTGCCATTCCACTGCCACCGGGCGCTCCCAACAGCAGCGGTGGTACTCCACCTTACCATACATCGTGGGTGGTGTCACGAACTCTAAACACAAAAATCCCCTGTAAATACCCCCCTTTTATTTCGAGTGTCCGCGCGACCCCTCCCGGGTCCGGAAACCCCTCGAGCCACCACGGATCCGGATCTGAGCAGCAGCCCCGCTGCTGGAGCTGGAGCTTTACACAATCATATTAGTCAAATTAATAAAGTAAACATATTTATTATTATCTGCAGTAAACATTGCAAAATTTAAAATGTACAGAAGCCAACAGCAAAATTGCAGTTTATTTCATAGACAATAAAAGTCAAACAATAAGTTATAATACCATAAAATGGAGTCACTGAAATATTCAACTCATTCCATAAAAACTGGGCTCTCACATGGCTATGTAAAAACAAACAAAAAAAATTACCATTATATTATGGTCAAACTGGACGCATCTTGAAAGGGTCAACAAATGTAACAGCATCCTTTTCTCAGGCTGGTCTCCCCGAGATCAATGATTGTTTTCCCAATTGCTCCCACCTAGCCAGAATCCTGCTCCACACTGATAAGGGGCAATACCCCAAAACAGCTGTCTGTGGATAGATACCTGATCTTGGTATTTCCCTTGTCATATCTTTAAACTCGTCAAGAGCTGGATATTGACTAAAAGGGCCACTTAATATGGTGGTTATGGTGGTCTCCTAAAAAGAGCCACTCCTTGGCTAGGTCTTTCCCGGAGAGATATCTTTTTTGATTAGCATCCTTCATATGTCACTTATACTTGTCTCAGATCCATTGTAGATGGCCTAACAGTAACACCACTAGCTGTATACAAAGAATATGCTTTACTGAAACATGTGGCCATTCCAAGCTTATACTATTGGCGAAATGTATTATTTTCCCAACAATTAAATTAATCTTTATGCCACCTCTATGGTACACCTAAACAATATTTCACATAGTTTAAATAACCATAAAAAGATTGTTCTTCAATTTTGAAATATTGAAAACTCTCATATCATAGGTACAGTTTGCATACAGCTCTGCACAATATAGACAATCTAGTCCTGACTTCTGTTAGTTCATGTAGCACATACAGTCACTTTCTGCAAACTTGTAGCTCTACCAGTATGTCAGGCTAAAAGATTAAATCATCTGTTATTACATTTCAGCAGCTCTCTTTGCAAATGTTATGTTGACTCTTCTATCAGTATATCATAGAACCCAACTGCAGTGTGGGTGGCTTGTAGGCGAAATGCTCCCAAATTCTGCCAGTATTAGTATTCTCCACATTATATAATCAACTGTGAATAATTAAAGTAATACACGCATTGATTGCAATTTATGTAAATTAAACTGGGATACATTGTATAATCTATCTATGCAAATATTATTTATTACATTGTCTCAATAGTAAGAGTTGTTTATATTATTAATATTATTTGCACACAACCTATTTATCTGAATGAATGTGAATAAACTAATTATTAAAAACCATAGCAAAAAAAATACAAAGCAATAAAATTCTCCAAAACCTTACATTAGTTCATAATATACTGTACTATTTATTACCAATTTTGCATCAACAATGATTTTAAGTTGTGAATGATACCTTTCGTTTTCCAATGTGGAAAAGCTGCACAGTTGCCTTGGTAAAAAGCCACCAGACCTTCATTTTTGGATTTTTGGTTGTTTATCATGAACTGCATGTTTGAGTTTTCCCCATAGTCACTCAATGCTATTACCCTGAAGTAAAATGGCAATTCTCTACCCAGTAAGATGACTTTTATTTCTGTCAGCTGCACAGGGAGAAATGAGCACCAACATTCTCTGAAGACAATAATAATAATTAATTATAATAATAATTTTATTCATTTATATAGTGCAATTAATTCCACAGTGCTTTACATACATTGGCAATACTGTCCCCATTGGGGCTCACAATCTAGAGTCCCTATCTGTATATGGAAGGAGCAGAAAGGAGTAGAAAAATCTGATCATTTGGCCTAACAAGGTACATCAGTGCTTAGTAGAGCTGCATTTGATCTTTGGTTTTCTAAGATCTGACACCTCATTGCTGAAGGTTGTGGTAGGTTTGCAGATCAAGAGTGATGGGAGGCGTTAGTGGCTTTGCTGTTGAGGATAACTCAAATGTAGAAAAAAACATGGAAAAAATATAGGCTCTCGTTAAACAACCATATTAATCAGATAATGCAAAAATCCTTTGTTCAATGTATACAGACATGTTATACAGTTTTAAATCTATAACGTAGCTCAGGGCAGTAGCTATGGGCGATGTACTCATCTCTTACACCCTTTCACATTAGATGAAGTTGGGAATCCTGGCTGAGACTTCATCTAAAGCCCTTGCATTCTACTGATGACCTTGGTCGGATAGGATCAGATGTTAGAAAGTTCAATGAGGGTGACCCATCAGTTCAAAATAAACTGTATTTTACTGAACAGAGACTTAGGGCCCAGTCACACTAAACAACTTACCAGCGATCTCAACAATGATACAACCTGATAGGGATCGCTGGTAAGTTGCTAGGAGGTCGCTGGTGAGATGTCACACTAAGCGACGCTCAAGCGATCCCACCAGCAACCTGACCTGGCAGGGATCGCTGGAGCATCGCTACACGTGGAAGCATGCTGCGCTTGGTAACTAAGGGAAATATCGGATAATCAACCCGATATTTACCTTGGTTACCAGCGCACACCGCTTAGCGCTGGCTCCCTGCACACCTAGCCACAGTACACATCGGGTTAATTACCCAACCAAGGTAAGGGCTTCTTGGTTACCCGATATTTACATTGGTTACCAGCGTCCGCAGAAGCCGGCTCCCTGCTTAGTCCACATTTAGTTGTTGCTCTGTCGCTGTCACACACAGCGATGTGCGCTTCACAGCGGGAGAGCAACAACTAAAAAATGGTCCAGGACATTCAGCAACAACCAACAACCTCACAGCAGGGGCCAGGTTGTTGCTGGATGTCACACACAGCAACATCGCTAGCAAGTTGTGCCTCAGCAGCGATGTTGGTAGCGATGTTGATTAGTGTGACGGTACCTTTAGGGAGAACTATGTACAATAGATAGCAAATGCATAACTTTACAAATGTTTCCTTTCCAATATGAAGTATTTTTACAGACACACACACACACACACACACACACACACACACTCTTTACTTCTTCAAATTTACTTCTTTCTGCCTCAACTGGACTCATTTCCTTAATTATACAAGAGCACAATACGATGGTTGAATTAGAAAAAGTCCTATTCTCAAACTTTGCTTCATTGTTCTTCCTTCCCTTTAAAAGAACTAGTTGCCAATATGGCCAGTACTTAGCTTCTCTACTTTTGATGCCTTGGAACTCCCTCCCAGTCTCATGCTCTCTGTTCCATCTTGGCGCCATACCTTTCTTTTTTTTTGTAAATTCTTTATTTAAGATGTTTCTTAATATTACAGAAATGAAATAGCAACAACAAAAAAGCATAAAACATGTATTCTTCAGATGAAAGGAAAAATAAAAGGAAAGGAAACAGGGAGAGATGGGGACGTGAGGTTGGTATAAAGTAAAAAGAGGACACGGGGTTGGGAATGTAGAGGGGGTAGGGGAAGGGGAAAAAGGTGAGATTCCCACTTATTTCTAAAAAGGTGTCTGGTTACTAGGAGTTATGTATATGAAAGTATGAAAAGGTTTTGTTTTTAGAGGTGTGTATGAACAACGTGTTTGTTTTGCTTAACTGTCTATTCAGTTTCTGAGCTAATGTGTGATCTTTGGATGAGCAAATTTGTCAAGAGATTTTAGTTAGCTTTTGGTATCTGTCCCATTTGTCCCAAGATTCTAAAAGCTTCGCATTTTTCCTAGTGTAATGCAATGGGGCTTTTTCATGTATGCTTATAAGATTTGATTCATTGAACCACTCGGTTAGACTCGGTGCATCACCTTCTTTCCACTGTCTGGCTATTAGACGTTTTGCTGCATTTATGAGGTGAGGTATTATTGAGAGTTTGTTTAGGTGTTTCTTATGTGGATCTAGATTGAGAATAATAAAGTTTAGGTTGAAAGGGAGTTTGGACTTGAGAGCATTTTCTATGTGATTTTTAATGGAAGCCCAATATTTTGCTATTTTTGGGCAATGATACCAAATGTGTTAAGGAGTGCCAGTCATTTGATTACATCTCAAGCAGTGTGGTGACAAGGAGTTGTCAATTTTGTAGAGAATGTCTGGGGTTTTATACCACCGTGAGATAATTTTATAGTTGAGTTATTGATATCTAGATGAGGTTGAAAGGTTGTGGGCGTTGTTGAAGATCATTTGAATTTCACTAGAGTTGAAGATGGTTAATGTAAGAAGGTTTTTCCGAAGTGTTATATAGTAGCTTGTGTATTTTTGAGATTAGCCTATTCTTCCCTTGACCATGTAGTAGAAATTGGGGGGGGGGGCGGGTTTGAAGGGGAAATATCTGGGATGTGATATGAAGCTAGGTCTCTAATGATGGCTAGGTCTTTATCTTTTAAATCTATTGGATTAAAGATGGATTTTAGCTCTTCTATAGTTAATGGTTCATGGTTATGCATTATCTCTGATAGTGTTATGTTGCAGAGATTTTTTGATGTCCTAATTTTGTTTTTTAGGAGTCTAAATGTTTCCGGGATTACTTGTAAAATGGGAGTGGCTCTGCAAATGTTCGGAATTAGATCTAGTTTTTTATTAAATTTGTGCCAAAGCTTAAGTGTTACTTTAGTAAAAGGGTTCAGTATGTTTTTATATTTGAATCTGTTGTGAGGGGTCATAATATGGTAAGCTTCAACATAATATTCAATAGAACATTTCAAAGGGGGAATGCTAAAACCTGGAATTTTAGGAAAGCTGTTTTCAACAAATTAAGGGAAGAGCTTAAATGTGTAGATTGGGACAAAGTCATGGTAACTGGGGATACCGAACATAAATGGGGTAAGTTTAAGGATATACTACTAGAGTCCTGTAAAAAATGTATACCCTCTGGTAATAAAATGTCCAGGAATAAAAAGAAACCACTATGGATAAATAAGACTGTACAAAGTATAATAAAACAAAAACAAAGGGCATTTAAAATCTTAAAGGCTGAGAATACAGAAATAGCATTGCAGGAGTATAAAGATATCAATAGGAAATGTAAAAAAGAAATCAAACAAGCAAAATTAGCTACTGAAACAAAAATCGCCAATGACATTAAAATAAATACCAAAATCTTTTAGAAATACATTAATGCCAAAAGGAAAACAAAGGATAGTATCGGCCCCTCAAAATATAATAACAAGTTAGTTATAGAGGACAAACAAAAGACTGAGATATTAAATAGGCGTTTCTCATCTGTATTCACCAAGGACCTGACTGTACCAGGGATCATTCAATAAGTGAAAAATCAAAGTCCACCACCCGATATAATTAATTTAACACAAGATGAAGTACGCCTACGTCTGAGTAAATTAAACATTGACAAATCCCCAGGGCCAGATGGCATTCATCCACGAATATTGAGGGAATTGAGCTCCGTAATCGACAGACCGCTGTATCTCATCTTTTTAGACTCACTTGTAACAGGGTTGGTGCCTCAGGATTGGAGGATTGCTGATGTGGTACCGATATTTAAGAAAGGTAAGAGGGTAGATCCAGGCAACTACCGTCCAGTAAGCCTGACATCAGTAGTATGCAAAGTTTTTGAGGGCATTTTAAGGGATGACATGCAAAAATATATTGCAGAAAATAATATGATAACTGACAAACAGCATGGATTCATGAAAGATAAGTCGTGTCTAACCAACCTGTTGGGGTTCTATGAGGGGGTAAGTTCAAACCTGGATATTGGTAATGCAGCTGATGTGATTTATTTGGACTTTGCAAAGGCATTTGATACTGTACCACATAATAGCCTTATACTAAAGCTCCAGAAGCAAGGACTAGGGGACACAATATGCAACTGGGTAAGGAATTGGCTAAAAGATAGGAAACAAAGAGTAGTCATAAATGGTACATTCTCTAAATGGGCTATAGTCAGCAGTGGGGTGCCGCAGGGATCTGTGCTTGGACCGATTCTTTTTACTCTCTTTATTAATGACCTTGTGGATGGGATTGATAGTACAGTGTCAGTCTTTGCCGATGACACCAAACTATGTAGGATATTAAAAACTGACCTGGATAGTACAATATTACAAAAAGATCTGGATAAGATGTCAGAATGGGCAGATACTTGGCAAATGAGATTTAATGTTGATAAATGTAAAGTAATGCACCTAGGACGGAGTAATCCTATAGCTGCGTATACATTAAATGGAAGTAAACTCGGGACTACAGAACAGGAGAAGGACTTGGGTATTCTCATTACAAATAAGCTGAGCATCAGCACTCAATGTCAAGCAGCAGCTGCTAAAGCAAACAAGATTTTAGGGTGTATAAAAAGAGAGATTAGATCCCGTGATCCCAACGTATTGTTACCCCTCTATAAATCACTTGTAAGGCCACATCTGGAATACGGGATCCAGTTTTGGGCTCCACATTTTAAAAAGGACATTCAGAAGTTAGAGTCAGTTCAAAGGCGGGCAACTAGACTATTACAAGGAATGGAAGGCCTCCCATATGATGACAGGTTGAAAAAGTTAGATATGTTTAGCTTAGAAAAAAGACGTCTCAGAGGAGATCTCATTTATATGTATAAATACATGTGTGGTCAATATAAAGGACTGGCACATGACTTATTTCTTCCAAAGACAGTACTAAGGACCAGGGGGCACTCACTACGAGTGGAAGAAAAGCGATTCCGACACCTAAATAGGAAAGGGTTCTTTACAGTTAGAGCGGTCAGACTGTGAAATACACTACCACAAGAAGTAGTAATGGCAGATACTATAACAGCTTTTAAAAAAGGGCTGGATGATTTCCTCAGTACACAAAACATTGTTGGTTATAAATGACTTAGTGACTAAATGTAGAACTGGTGGAGGAAGGTTGAACTAGATGGACCTAGGTCTTTTTTCAACCTAAGTAACTATGTAACTATGGGTTAGCCATAGAAAATGTGATAGGTCTCCATTTAAGTTGCTGATTTCCAAGGTAGTCCACAGTTTTCTAAAGGGGTCTGTCCTCATCTCCATGAGTCTGACTATGTGTGTGGCTAGCCAATAGCGTTCAAAATCTGGGAGTCCTGTACCTCCTTTAGATTTAGGAGCAGTCGGTATAGTGTACTTTAGTCTTTGACTCTTTTTAAGCCATATAAAATTTAAGATCATGTTTTTCAATTTGCTGAAGAGATGTTGTGGGATATCTGCAGAGATTACTTGTAGAAGATATAAGATTTTTGGCAGAATGATCATCTTGATTAAATTGGTTCTCCCAAACCACGAGATTGGTAAAGTGCTCCAAGCGGAGATGTCGGCTTCTATTTTGTGAAAAAGTGGCTTGAGATTCAGATCATATAGTTGAGACAGGGAGTTGCTAATTCTTACGCCTAGGTGGGTGATGAAATTGCTAATTCTGAAAGGGGATGATTCTGACACATCTTTCCATATTTTGGGGGGAATGTTAATGTTTAATAGATGGGATTTTCAAAAATGTATTTTGAAGTTGGAGACTTCTCTATATAACTTGAAATCTGCGGTAAGAGCCTTAAGTGAATTTGAAGAGTTTGTTAAAATGAAAAGTATGTCATCTGCAAATGCCACTGATTTGTATTTTATTTGGTTGCATTTCAGGCCTGAGATCTTGGGATTTTGTCTTATTTTCTGGAGAAAGGTTTCTATTGTTAGAATAAATAGAAGTGGTGAAAGGGGACAGCCCCGTCTGGTTCCATTTTTTATGTTAAAACTAGAGGAGAGTTCATTATTTATTTTTAGCTTTGCGGTTGGGGTGGTATAAAGTGCCAGGATTTTGTCAATGAATAAGGGTGGGAAGCCAAATTTTTTTAAAGTTTGTTTGATAACTAGCCAATTGACGCGGTCGAAAGCTTTTTCTGCATCTGATGTGATAATTGCAATTTCAATATTGTTATGTTTTGCATATTGAATGGCGTTTAGTGTTTTAATTACATTATCTTTTGCTTCTCTCTCTTTTGTAAATTACACTTGTTCTAGGTTTATAAGATCAGGTATTAGGTTTTTGCATTCTTTTTGCTATGATTTTGGCATATAGTTTTACGTCATTGTTAATCAGCGAAATTGGTCTATAGCTTCCGCAAAGGGATGGATCTTTTCCTTCTTTTGGGATTAGAGTTATGTGAGCTGTTAGGGCTTCTTTATTGAATGGGTTATTCTTGTTTATATAGTTAAAATAGTTTGTCATATGTGGAACTAGTTCTGTTTTAATAATGTTGTAGTACTCAATTGAAAAACCATCCGGGCCTGGACTTTTCGCTCCCGGAGTTGAATTTATGGATGATTCTACTTCTTGGGAGGATATTGGGATCGTTAGATTTTGTGCTTGTTAGGTTGTGAGTTTAGGTAATTTCAGATCTTTTAGGAAAGTTTTTATGAGTTTTGTTTTCCCCTCTTGAGACTCTTAAGCTGTTGTGAGGTTGTATAAGTTGGAGTAGTATGAAGAGAAAATATTAGCAATGTCTTCAGTTTTGTGATGTGCTTTGTCATTCGTATTTTTAATTTTCGTGATATATGTTGTATTTATTTGTTTTTTAATCATGTTTGCTAAATTACGTCCACTTTTGTTGGAGTAAAGGTAGGATCGAAACCTTGCATAGTTAAGGTATTTTTCACTTTTTTTTATTTAAAAGGGCTCTGAGCTCAGATTTTAGCTTGATTAAGTCCTTCTCTAATGAAGGGTTGTGATTTGTTTTATGTTGTCCTTCTAAGTTTTTTATTTGGTCTAGAAGGGAAATTGTTGTTTTTTCTCTTTCTTTTTTGGTTCTAGTGCCGAGTTCTATTAAAGTACCTCGTAGAACTGCTTTGTGGGCTTCCCAAATGTTAGGGTCACGTATGTTATTGAAGGAATTTTCTCTAAAGTAGATTTGTATGGAAGTTCTTATGTAGTCTTGAGAAGTTTTGTTTTTTATTAAACTATTGTTGAGTTTCTAATTGAGTGGGCATCTTCTACCTTGTGAAATCTTTATGTTTAAAAGTAGGGGGGCATGATCTGAAAGTAGTATTATATCATAATGTATTTTTTGAACATTGCTTAGAAGTTGATGGGGTATGAATAGATACTCTATTCTGGAGTATTTCTTATGGACTTGTGAGTAATAAGAGTAATCTTTGGTTGAGGGGTGTAAGATCCTCCAGCTGTCGACCAGAAGTAATTCTGTGAGGGATTTTTTAATGAAATTTACTGTTTTAATTGGGATCGTTGAATGTCCATCTGAGGTGTCTGATGGAGGCTGTACGGGGATATTGAAGTCACCTCCTAATATTATATTCCCTTCTGAAAAAAAATGCCGAGTGTTGAATATTTTCTTAAAGAAGGGCAGCTGGTTAGTATTTGGGGTGTAGATGTTTATGATTGTGTATAAGGAGTTGTATAGTTGGCATTTCAAGAAGATAAACCTGCCGTCTGGATCATAAATTACATCTTTGAGGTTAAAGGGTATCTTTTTATGGATAATAATCGAGACCCCTTCATTTTTCTTGATTGAGGAATTGGCATTAAACCATCTGGTGTAGACCTTATTTTTTGTTACTGGTGTGCACATCGTCTTGAAGTGAACTCCTGGAGAAGAGCGATATCTATTTGGTGTTTGTTAAGATAGCTCAGTATTTGTGATCTTTTTTGGGGGATGTTCATGCCTTTAACATTGAACGTTATAAAGTTAAGATTAGCCATATCTTACTATGAAATAATTGAGAATTTATCTTTAAAATTTGGGTAGGTATCTGGGTTGGGGTGAAAAAGATTTAGTATAGGAGAGAATGTGAGTTATTTGAGTCTCTTAGCCATAGCCTTGAGACGTTGTGGATTTCTCAAATTGAGAAATTAAAAAAAACAAAGAAAATTTGCAGCTGGAAGGGATAGGGTAAACCAAGCCAATCCCTTCCAGTGTAATCTGCTATAGTGGATTTTCCGGTCCGTGGGGGCGTGGATCTGGGATGTAGTACTTTTAGACAGTATATGTACTTGACACTTTCAGTGAAATGAACTAGGGGGCACTATGGGGAACTATCTCCCAGCTAAATCTTATCAGCAAATGAAATGTAAGAGGTTAGCAAGTTAACAAGTCAGTTACAAATGATAAATAATAACCAATTAAAGCAAACATTTGTATAATTAAAACCAATGGTCTTCGGTTCTGTTGCTTGAACCATGAGGGCAGAAGTCATGAGCGTCCAAAAGAGTTATTTGTAGAATTGTGATTTGATTGAACGATATGCACAAATCACATATAGATAGAAAGAGGATTAAGTCCCAATGTCTCTATTTGGAATAATAGCAAAAGCTAAATTTCAACAGATTTAATGTCTTCAGAACAGGTACTGAATTGGGAACATACGCAATCATATGATAAACTTAGACAAAACTACGACTTCTCTCCAATCCTCCCCTCTCCTCCCGAATGAACACGTTGGGCGGGAGGGTGACAGAGGGAGAGGAACAAGAGAGAGAGAAGAAAAAAAAAAAAAATCTTTTATATGAATATCTTTTCTTTCCCATTTCTCATCAGGGTATTTCTTAAACTTGAATGATGAGGTCAGGTATATAAAAGGTATTGGAGAGTCATCATCCATTTTCATCTTATTCCCCTTGTCTTTTTCTTGGAGTCTTCTTTGACCCCTGATTCAGTTTTCTCACTTTACTTGCTCTGGGTGGTGATGTTGTGGTCCATTTGTCACGTTTAGGTAGTGTAGGCAAGTGAAGGAAATCTTCAGCGGAGGTCTAATCTGGCATCTTTATATGCATTAAGTCCAACTTATTGAGGACAAAAGGAAGATTATCTGGAGTTTTGATTATTAGGTTTTTGTTGTCAAAGGAGATGGCTAAACCAAAAGGAAACATCCATCTGTAGATTATATTTTTTTCTCTCAGTGTTTTTGTCAAGGGAGTAATTGTCTTCTTAGCTCTAAAGTGAGCTTTGAAAGGTCTTGATAGATTTGTATTTCTGTCTCTTCATATTCAATCTTGCGGGCATATCTCGCTTTTTGGTTCCTTTGTTTTAAAGCTTTGTAAACAACATAGAACATCCCTTGGTTTATCCCAGTTTGCTGTTTTGGGTTTATAAACTCTGTGAGCTCTTTCTAACCCTATGTCAATGGTTTCTTCTTTGCCAAGTAGAGTATTAAATATCTGTGTAAGGCCTGTGTGAATGTCTTTGTCTTCTACTGATTCTGGTAATCCTCGAATTTGCAGGTTATTCCTTCTGGACCTGTTCTCGAGATCATCTATGTGAAGTTTTTGCAAGAAGATCTCTTTTTGTTTGTCGATCAGGACTTCTGTCACTGTCTCTGAGTGCGTTGTAATTTGGTCGTAGTCATTTTCAAGGGTATGAATTCTTGTATAGATCTGTTTTACGTCGCTTTTAAGTTCAGTCATCTCTTCTTTTATGGTCTGCAGGAATTCCTTAAATAGGTTTCTGATGCAATTTGCTGTAGGGAGGGCTTTGATGTGTTCCATGAGGTTGGCATTTCCGCTTAGTGTCTCTTCATCCTCATCACTGTCTGATAGTGTGAAGTTGGCGGTTGGTGTTTCTCTGGATTTCTGTGCTGACATCTCTTGGGTGTGTTGTTTTTTTAGATTTATCCTCTTCTTTGTTCTTCTTTGGAGTTTTTAGGGTTTTGTTTGACTCGTCAAATTGTAATTTGTACTTTTTCCCCATTTTCTAGACCTGGTCTTAATAGAACTTTGCTGGGAGAAAGTAAGTTGGGTTAACGCATTTGGAGTAAGTTTGTCCTCTTTTCTTTTTTTTTTCATCCCTTCCTCTTCCTTTTTTTCCCCTTTCTTTTCTTTCCTTTCTTTTCCTTCTTTCCTTCTCCTCCTTTTCCCTTCTTTTTCTTCTTCTCCTTCCTCTCCTCTTTCCCCTCCTTTCTCCTGCTTCCCCTTCTTTCTCTTTTTCCCCCCTTTTCCTTCTCCTTCTTGTCTTCCTTCCTTCTTTTTCTCCTTCTCTTTTCTCTTCTTTTCCTTTCCTTCCTTTTTCTTTCTTCTCTTCTTTCTTTTCCCTCCTTGTATTATCTCTTTATAATAATGCACCTCTCTCTTTCTCTTTTTTTTCCCTTTTTTTTCTCTTTTCCTTTTAACTTTCTATATCTCAGCTGCTGCAGCCCGAGTTTTCTTATCTTGACCACTAGACGTCACTTTTCCCCACTGTTGCACGTTGTTCTTGCACTTTATACTGGAGTTTCTATTTGTTGTATGCTTAGAATCGTCAGCTGTAGCTGTACTTTTTATATATCAATGTATAACCTAGAGGGATTTTCTGTGTTTTATGTCCAACCACTTAAGTTTTGCTCCATTAACATGGGGTGAGTAGCATCTGCAATCTAGCAACAGGCAGCTTGGGATGGGTTCAATTTCCCCTGCGCTGGTATTTTATTGTCCAGATAAGCACGGGAGAGGTAACTAGGCTGCTCCGGTCTTGGCGCTGTCCTAGGAACTTAACCCCTTACACCTGGGTTGGCTGTCCTCCATGCACACTCATTGTGGTTGGACTCCCGTGGCCTGGAGCTACTTGGAAGTCCCTTTTCTTTAGCCTTGGCCCTAATGCAGGCAGCCTGGACTATTTAAGGGGTTCAGTCCCCGGTCCCCTATTTGCTGCTTGTGCTTCGGGCTTGTTTGGTTGGCGATGGACCCTGGAGATCTTGTCGCCCAGTAGAGTTAACAGCTGACCATAAAGTGTCCCACTGTCTTAGGGTCTGCACCCCGCCTTGTGCTGAGTCCTGTGAGCCTTGGTTCCAGACTTCCACAGGCCTCCCGTGGTTCCTGGAGTTTTGCACTTCCACAGGTAACTCACGGTGCCTGGAGTCCTGGTTCCGTACTCCACAGTCCCTCACTCCTTTTATAGCAGTCCGGTGGTTCTTCGGATCATTTTCTGTACTTTCCACTCTTTTCACCTCACAACTCCTCTACTTCACTTCTCTCTCCTTCAATCCTTCACTAGACTGACTACACACTACTTCCTGCCAGCTTTGCAACTGACCACTCGCCCCTCCCCCTCGCTGGGTCTCTCCCTACAGGTTGGGTGGCTACCATCCAATCAGTTCCCTCCCCTTTTACCTGTTACTAGGCAGTCTCCCAGTCTGGTGTTGGGGTTGTGAATGTGACCTGAGGGTGCTGGTTTACTTGCTGGCACGGCTATTCCCGGGTTTGGGCTTTCCACGGGTTACATTTGTGGCACCTGGTACCTCAGGGGTGCTACACACACTACACATCATAATAGTATTCAGGTCTTCAAGGGAGAATGTGGGCACTATGTCCATCTCCTTACAGTTGTATTAAAAAAAAAAATCAAGTAAGAATTGTAAAAATTGGAAACCCCATGATATAAAAATTAGATGAAGTTACGCTCACAAAAATTTTTTAGGTGAAGATTAATTATAGCACATCGCCTTTAACACATATAAGCGCAAAGCAAAATATTGAATTCTTGTAGTAAGGATTGTTATGCTCACAGGGCAAGCACTGTATTAGTGGGTCTACTGGACCAAAGATACCGTTCACTTGTCTGGGGGAGCGAACTGGACTGGCCGCCAAGTCTTCACTACTGCCACCAGACATGGTAGCAGGTACACATGCTGGTAAGCAGCCAGCAGAGGGCAGCCCCAGTGAATCTGCGAGACCTTGGCAGCTGGCACCATGAAAACAGTACAGTCTCTGGAAGTAGCGACAGTAACAGCAGGCAGAGTAGTGGATTTGTCCAGGATGCATGGCTGAGTAGATACGGCAGCAGCAACCGGTGTGGATAGTTGTAGTGGTGGGTATTGTGGTAGCGAGGCAGGGGATGGTAGTGCAAGCAGCAGATCAGCAAACTGGCACAGCACTGAAATATAGATAAATATCAACAGTAGAGTTGAGCGCGGTTCGCGGTTCGAGGTTCTCCAGTACGGGGCTCGAGTGATTTTGGGGGCTGTTCTAGATCGAACTAGAACTCGAGCTTTTTTCAAAAGCTCGATAGTTCTAGAAACGTTCGAGAACGGTTCTAGCAGCAAAAAAACAGCTAAATCCTAGCTTGGTTTCCGCTGTAATAGTGTAAGTCACTCTGTGAATCACACTATTATGACATTTCAGTGTATAGTGTGCGTGAACAGCGCCTTCAGATCACTGCTGTTTCTATAATGGCGATCGCCAATTTTTTTTTTTTTCCTTGTCTTCCTTCCCTAAGCGCGCGCGTGTAGTGGGGCGGGCCAGCATGTCAGCCAATCCCAGACACACACACAGCTAAGTGGACTTTTAGCCAGAGAAGCAACGGCATGTGTGATAGGATGTCCATGTCACATGTCCCTGCATTATAAAACCGGACATTTTCCTCCAGGACGCCATTATCTCTTCTGCGTCTTTGGTGTCAGACATCACTGTCGCAGCTCCGTCCTTTGTCCTATCGCTGATACAGCTGTATGCGCTCCATACACAGCGCTGGACAGCTTAGGGAGAGCACTTTCTAGCAGTCCTTTTAAGGGCTCAAACCGGCAGGGTCAGAGTTAAGGTGACAGGTCCTGAAAACAGCGACAGCGTCTGTGTAGCCAAGGTCAGGGATTTCCTCCCTGCATTTCCCTATTAGGAGGGAATAGAAAGGCAGGCTTCCATTCCTCTACCCAGACCCCACAATCCTGGCACTGTACCCTCCTGTCCTCCGCACACTCCAACTCATTATAACTAAGCCATTATACTAGCAAACACTCAGTGTACCTAGTGGCATCCTAAACGTGGCTATTGGACTTTGCTATAGTCCCACTAGTGCAAAGACATTTGCAGCACCTCTGCCTGCATTGCACACTCCAATTCATTATAACTAAGCCATTATACTAGCAAACACTCAGTGTACCTAGTGGCATCCTAAACGTGGCTATTGGACTTTGCTATAGTCACACTAGTGCAAAGACATTTGCAGAGCGCGTCTGCCTGCATTGCACACTCCAACTCATTATAACTAAGCCATTATACTAGCAAACACTCAGTGTACCTAGTGGCATCCTATACGTGGCTATTGGACTTTGCTATAGTCCCACTAGTGCAAAGACATTTGCGGCACCTCTGCCTGCATTGCACACTCCAATTCATTATAACTAAGCCATTATACTAGCAAACACTCAGTGTACCTAGTGGCATCCTAAACGTGGCTATTGGACTTTGCTATAGTCACACTAGTGCAAAGACATTTGCAGAGCGCGTCTGCCTGCATTGCACACTCCAACTCATTATAACTAAGCCATTATACTAGCAAACACTCAGTGTACCTAGTGGCATCCTATACGTGGCTATTGGACTTTGCTATAGTCCCACTAGTGCAAAGACATTTGCAGCACCTCTACCTGCATTGCACACTCCAACTCATTATAACTAAGCCATTATACTAGCAAACACTCAGTGTACCTAGTGGCATCCTATACGTGGCTATTGGACTTTGCTATAGTCACACTAGTGCAAAGACATTTGCAGAGCGCGTCTGCCTGCATTGCACACTCCAACTCATTATAACTAAGCCATTATACTAGCAAACACTCAGTGTACCTAGTGGCATCCTATACGTGGCTATTGGACTTTGCTATAGTCACACTAGTGCAAAGACATTTGCAGAGCGCGTCTGCCTGCATTGCACACTCCAACTCATTATACCTAAGCCATTATACTAGCAAACACTCAGTGTACCTAGTGGCATCCTATACGTGGCTATTGGACTTTGCTATAGTCACACTAGTGCAAAGACATTTGCAGAGCGCGTCTGCCTGCATTGCACACTCCAACTCATTATAACTAAGCCATTATACTAGCAAACACTCAGTGTACCTAGTGGCATCCTATACGTGGCTATTAGACTTTGCTATAGTCACACTAGTGAAAAGAAATTTGCAGAGCGCGTCTGCCTGCATTGCACACTCCAACTCATTATAACTAAGCCATTATACTAGCAAACACTCAGTGTACCTAGTGGCATCCTATACGTGGCTATTGGACTTTGCTATAGTCACACTAGTGCAAAGACATTTGCAGCACCTCTACCTGCATTGCACACTACAACTCATTATAACTAAGCCATTATACTAGCAAACACTCAGTGTACCTAGTGGCATCCTATACGTGGCTATTGGACTTTGCTGTAGTCACACTAGTGCAAAGACATTTGCAGAGCGCGTCTGCCTGCATTGCACACTCCAACTCATTATAACTAAGCCATTATACTAGCAAACACTCAGTGTACCTAGTGGCATCCTATACGTGGCTATTGGACTTTGCTATAGTCCCATTAGTGCAAAGACATTTGCAGCACCTCTACCTGCATTGCACACTCCAACTCATTATAACTAAGCCATTATACTAGCAAACACTCAGTGTACCTAGTGGCATCCTATACGTGGCTATTGGACTTTGCTATAGTCACACTAGTGCAAAGACATTTGCAGAGCGCGTCTGCCTGCATTGCACACTCCAACTCATTATAACTAAGCCATTATACTAGCAAACACTCAGTGTACCTAGTGGCATCCTATACGTGGCTATTGGACTTTGCTATAGTCACACTAGTGCAAAGACATTTGCAGAGCGCGTCTGCCTGCATTGCACACTCCAACTCATTATAACTAAGCCATTATACTAGCAAACACTCAGTGTACCTAGTGGCATCCTATACGTGGCTATTGGACTTTGCTATAGTCACACTAGTGCAAAGACATTTGCAGAGCGCGTCTGCCTGCATTGCACACTCCAACTCATTATAACTAAGCCATTATACTAGCAAACACTCAGTGTACCTAGTGGCATCCTATACGTGGCTATTGGACTTTGCTATAGTCACACTAGTGCAAAGACATTTGCAGAGCGCGTCTGCCTGCATTGCACACTCCAACTCATTATAACTAAGCCATTATACTAGCAAACACTCAGTGTACCTAGTGGCATCCTATACGTGGCTATTGGACTTTGCTATAGTCCCACTAGTGCAAAGACATTTGCAGCACCTCTACCTGCATTGCACACTCCAACTCATTATAACTAAGCCATTATACTAGCAAACACTCAGTGTACCTAGTGGCATCCTAAACGTGGCTATTGGACTTTGCTATAGTCCCACTAGTGCAAAGACATTTGCAGCACCTCTGTTACGGTTGCTGCGAGCACTGGAGACTAAGTCCATATTTCTTGCTACTGCACATGTGCGAGCGCTGGAGACTAAGTCCAGATTTCTTGCTACTGCACATGTGCGAGCGCTGGAGACTAAGTCCAGATTTCTTGCTACTGCACATGTGCGAGCGCCGGAGACTAAGTCCTAACTTTGAGCCATTGCACATGTGCGGGTGACATCATCGCTGACACGAGGTCACATGTCTCTGACACCTTCTATGCCGATTGGTCGCTGGTCATGTGCTTGTGATGCCTTGCTCGGTGATAGGCCAGCATGACGTCACTCCTGTCGTTCTGGCAGCGGATTGGCTCTGGTGTCCTCCATCTTGGATGAGGCACAGAGTCTATATAAGACCCTGACACACGCCGCATGGCGCTCAGTCCTTTTGGTTCATGCATAAGAGTAGACGCTCTGTGCGTGTTCCTCTAGGCATTCCTCTGTCTATGCTAGGTGAGCGCTACCGGCAGGGTAGCGTTCTTATACCTTACAGCTTCGGCTGCTGTCCGTATCCTTACCTCTTAGGGGAGCGGACATAGGCAGGTGCCTGAGGCACATGGTCTGGCTGGGCCTTGTGGTTCGACTCATAGGTGGACGTTGCCGCTAGGGTAACGTTCCTTATACTGCGTCTGGCAGTTGTTCGTATCCTCGCACACTAGGGGAGCGAACAGAGGTAGGAGCTTTGTGCGGCTTACGCTGCTGTTCGTCTCTTTTGCACCACTAGAAGAGCGGACCTAGGCAGGTGCCATATCTAGTGGTTCGTGTCCTCGCACACTAGTGGAGCGAACGCAGGTAGGAGCTTTGTGCGGCTTACGCTGCTGTTCGTCTCTTTTGCACCACTAGAAGAGCGGACCTAGGTAGGTGCCATTTCGCACACATTGCCTTTGTCTCTGGGATTATTAACAGAGATCATTCCACACACCCTCCAAGTAAGGGAGGAATTGCTTTACTTACTTATTATATCCTTCTGTGAGTTAACAGAGGTATTGCACTCTGCCATAGTCTGCAGCAGAGTCTTTGCATGGTGGACCCTGACTGTCTGATACTCCTTTAGGTTATCAGACAGCCCCCTGTAACATTAGGACTGAGCCAAGGGTCTGGCAGTTATGGCAGAATATCAGCAGTTACACCATTACATACAAGTCCTTGAGTCACGGCTCAAGAGTATAGAGGATAAACCTCAGACCATGGTGACATCTGCACATGATCCTCGACTTGCTCTGCCAAACAGATATTCTGGCGATGCCAGATCATGTCGTGGTTTCATTAGTCAGTGTCAGATACACCTAGAGGTCAACTCTTCTCGCTTCTCTACGGAGAGGTCCAGAGTAGGCTTTATCATCTCCTTACTTCAGGACAAAGCCTTAGAATGGGCGACTCCCCTATGGGAGCGCTCTGATGTGGTTACTCTGAGACATCAAGACTTTCTTGATGCTCTTAAGGCGGTATTCATGGGTCCGCAGGTTACCCATGATGCGGCCCTGAGACTGTTAGATCTATCTCAGGGTTCGTTATCCACTAGTTCTTATGCCATTGCTTTTAGAACTCTGGTGGCAGAACTAGATTGGCCAGAGAAGGTGTTGATTCCTATCTTCTGGAGAGGGTTGGCAGGCTATGTCAAGGATGCTCTTGCTACTCGTGAGGTCCCTGCTTCTCTGGAGGACTTGATCACAGTAGCAACGAGGATCGATGTACGCCATAAGGAACGTAGACTCGAGGTCTCTTCCTCACGCCCTAAGCATCGGGCTATTCCAGTTGTTGAGGGTCCACTACCATCTTCCTCAGCATCTGAAACATCTCCCACTCCTATGGAGTTAGGTCATACGTCTTCCAGACTACGCAAGTCTGGTCCTCCTATATGTTACGTATGTCGTCAGGCTGGGCACTATGCCAACAAGTGTCCTAGTCGTCAGGGAAACTCCCTGGCCTAGTAACCATTAGAGGGGGGTTACTAGAGACGTCTTCTGCACCCTCTAAGTGTTGTATCCAAGGTCAGCTCTCGTTATCTGAGAATACATGGCCTATTATGGCTTTTGTGGATTCCGGAGCTGACGGGACTTTTGTGTCCTCAGGATTTGTAAAGGGACACAATATTCCCTCTATCATGTTAGAGGCGCCTATTCCTGTCCGTGTTGTTAATGGAACTATGTTGTCTGACTCCATTACATTGAGGACAGTTCCCTTGCGCCTTTCCCTGTCTCAGGGTCACATAGAGGAGATTTCTTTTCTTGTTTTGCCTGAGGGTATAGACGACATCCTTCTGGGTCTCCCATGGCTTCGGACTCATGCTCCTCACATTGACTGGGAGTCTGACAGCATTATTAGTTGGGGTTCGAAATGTCAGTCCCGATGTCTTCCCTTACCACCTAAGGTCATTGCGGTTGCATCTACTGATCTCTCTCCCATACCTACACCCTATCTGGATTTCGCTGACGTGTTCTCCAAACAGGGTGCTGAGGTTCTTCCACCCCATAGGCCGTATGACTGTGCCATAGACCTTATCCCAGGTTCGGTTCCACCTAAAGGCAGGGTTTACCCCCTGTCGATACCTGAGTCGGAGGCCATGTCAACCTATATAAGAGAGAGTTTAGAGAAGGGGTTCATTCGTAAGTCTGTCTCTCCCGCGGGAGCTGGGTTTTTCTTTGTTCGGAAGAAAGAGGGTGATTTGCGTCCCTGCATAGATTACAGGGGTCTCAACGCAATCACAATAAAGAACAAATACCCATTACCTTTAATTTCGGAGCTCTTTGACAGATTGAGAGGAGCTCAAGTTTTTACAAAGTTGGATCTGCGGGGTGCGTATAACTTGGTACGAATTCGAAAGGGTGACGAATGGAAGACCGCTTTTAACACCCGAGACGGTCACTATGAATACCTCGTCATGCCTTTTGGGTTATGTAATGCACCCGCAGTATTTCAGGACTTCGTAAACGATGTGTTCAGGGATTTACTGTTATCCTCAGTAGTGGTGTATCTGGACGACATCCTGATTTTTTCTCCTGATCTGGAGACTCATCGTCAGGATGTCGTTCGTGTCCTTTCCCGTTTAAGGGACCACTCATTGTTTGCTAAACTCGAGAAATGTGTATTCGAGCAGTCCTCATTGCCTTTTTTGGGTTACATTATCTCACAAGAGGGCCTGGCTATGGATCCTGCGAAGCTCTCTGCTGTCCTGCAATGGTCCGAACCTCATTCCTTGAAGGCGGTGCAACGCTTCTTAGGATTCATAAATTATTACAGGCAGTTCATACCCCATTTTTCTACTTTGGTGGCCCCTTTGGTGGCCTTGACTAAGAAAGGTGCTAATCCCAAAGCCTGGTCTACTGAGACATCTCAGGCTTTTGAGGCAGTAAAAAGACACTTTTCAACTGCTCCCGTTCTTCAAAGACCCGATGAGAGTAAGCCCTTCCTCTTAGAGGTTGATGCCTCTTCAGTGGGTGCTGGTGCGGTCTTGTATCAAAAGAACGGTGCAGGTAGAAAAAGGCCGTGTTTCTTCTTTGCGAAAACCTTTTCACCAGCAGAGAGAAACTATACCATTGGGGATAGGGAACTGCTCGCCTTGAGATTAGCCTTGGAGGAGTGGCGTCACTTGCTGGAAGGAGCGAAACATCCTTTCCAGGTCTATACAGACCATAAGAATCTGACGTACTTACAAACCGCTCAGCGTCTGAATCCTCGCCAAGCCCGCTGGTCCTTGTTTTTCTCCCGCTTTCACTTCTCCATCAAATATCTGTCTGGGAGTAAGAATAACAAGGCAGACGCCCTGTCTCGCTCTATGCTTTCTACCCAGGAGGAGATTGACGAACCTCGTCTTATCCTTCCCTCCAGGGTTTTTCATACGCTCTCCCCTGTGACGTTAGACCAAATCCCACCGGGCAAGACCTTTGTTCCGCCTGATCGACAGAATGATATACTGTCATGGGCCCACCTCAAAGGTGGGTGGGCATTTTGGTATTAGGCGGACACGAGAGTTACTGGAGAGGTGGTATTGGTGGCCACACTTAGCCAGCCACGTCAAGAGATATGTCGGTTCCTGCTACTCGTGTGCTCGCAACCGTCCATCACGGCAGAGACCGGCTGGACTCTTGCATCCTTTACCAGTGCCAGATAGACCATGGGAGGTGGTAGGCATGGACTTTGTGGGTGATCTTCCATGTTCACAGGGACATAGATTTGTGTGGGTCATTACGGACCATTTCTGCCGGATGGTTCATCTCGTACCGTTATCGAGAATCCCATCTTCCAGGGTACTAGCCAAACTATTCCTCAAGCATGTCTTTAGGCTTCACGGGATGCCAGATCGTATCATTTGTGATAGAGGCCCGCAATTTACTTCCCGTTTCTGGCGAGATCTTTGTAGCCTTCTGTAAATTGAGTTGAATCTCTCTTCGGCATACCATCCGGAGACCAATGGTTTGGTTGAGCGTACCAATCAATCTATGATTATATACCTTCGACACTTTGTTGCTGAGAAACACAATAACTGGTCCTCCCTCCTACCCTGGGCAGAATTTGCCCTTAACAATTCGCTGGCTGAGGCCACTGGGCAGACACCGTTCGTACTCAATAATGGGCAACACCCTAGGGTACCGGTACCGTTTCCCACTGCTGCACCTCCTCCTCTTGTGGCCGACTGGGCAACTAATGCCAGAGAGGTTTGGGATCGGACTCAAGAGTCGATCCAAGCAGCTAAGGACCGTATGAAGACGGTGTCCGATCGGTTTCGTCGCCCGGCTCCTGTCTTTTCTCCAGGGGACTTTGTGTGGCTCTCTGCAAAACACGTGAGACTTAGAGTGAGCTCTGTCAAATTTGCTCCTCGCTTCCTGGGTCCTTATGAGGTTCTTCGACAGGTAAATCCTGTAGTCTACCAATTGAAGTTACCCGTCCATCTTAAGATTCATGACAAATTCCATGTCTCACTGCTAAAGCCGGCTATTTTACCTCACGCTCGTGAAGTGCACTCTCCTGCCTCTGATTCCTCTCGCTCTAACTATGAGGTACGAGCCATAGTTGGTTCTAAGATGGTTAGAGGGCGCAGGTTCTTCTTGATAGATTGGGAGGGTTACGGCCCGGAACATCGCTCTTGGGAGCCTGAGGAGGCTGTCCATGCTCCCGACTTAGTTGCCGATTACCTGCGTCGCCGGGAGGGGGGCCCTTGAGGGGGAGGTACTGTTACGGTTGCTGCGAGCACTGGAGACTAAGTCCAGATTTCTTACTACTGCACATGTGCGAGCGCTGGAGACTAAGTCCAGATTTCTTGCTACTGCACATGTGCGAGCGCTGGAGACTAAGTCCAGATTTCTTGCTACTGCACATGTGCGAGCGCCGGAGACTAAGTCCTAACTTTGAGCCATTGCACATGTGCGGGTGACATCATCGCTGACACGAGGTCACATGTCTCTGACACCTTCTATGCCGATTGGTCGCTGGTCATGTGCTTGTGATGCCTTGCTCGGTGATAGGCCAGCATGACGTCACTCCTGTCGTTCTGGCAGCGGATTGGCTCTGGTATCCTCCATCTTGGATGAGGCACAGAGTCTATATAAGACCCTGACACACGCCGCATGGCGCTCAGTCCTCTTGGTTCATGCATAAGAGTAGACGCTCTGTGCGTGTTCCTCTAGGCATTCCTCTGTCTATGCTAGGTGAGCGCTACCGGCAGGGTAGCGTTCTTATACCTTACAGCTTCGGCTGCTGTCCGTATCCTTACCTCTTAGGGGAGCGGACATAGGCAGGTGCCTGAGGCACATGGTCTGGCTGGGCCTTGTGGTTCGACTCGTAGGTGGACGTTGCCGCTAGGGTAACGTTCCTTATACTGCGTCTGGCAGTTGTTCGTATCCTCGCACACTAGGGGAGCGAACAGAGGTAGGAGCTTTGTGCGGCTTACGCTGCTGTTCGTCTCTTTTGCACCACTAGAAGAGCGGACCTAGGCAGGTGCCATATCTAGTGGTTCGTGTCCTCGCACACTAGTGGAGCGAACGCAGGTAGGAGCTTTGTGCGGCTTACGCTGCTGTTCGTCTCTTTTGCACCACTAGAAGAGCGGACCTAGGTAGGTGCCATTTCGCACACATTGCCTTTGTCTCTGGGATTATTAACAGAGATCATTCCACACACCCTCCAAGTAAGGGAGGAATTGCTTTACTTACTTATTATATTCCTCTGTGAGTTAACAGAGGTATTGCACTCTGCCATAGTCTGCAGCAGAGTCTTTGCACGGTGGACCCTGACTGTCTGATACTCCTTTAGGTTATCAGACAGCCCCCCGTAACAACCTCTGCCTGCATTGCACACTCCAACTCATTATAACTAAGCCATTATACTAGCAAACACTCAGTGTACCTAGTGGCATCCTAAACGTGGCTATTGGACTTTGCTATAGTCACACTAGTGCAAAGACATTTGCAGAGCGCGTCTGCCTGCATTGCACACTCCAACTCATTATAACTAAGCCATTATACTAGCAAACACTCAGTGTACCTAGTGGCATCCTATACGTGGCTATTGGACTTTCCTATAGTCCCACTAGTGCAAAGACATTTGCAGCACCTCTACCTGCATTGCACACTCCAACTCATTATAACTAAGCCATTATACTAGCAAACACTCAGTGTACCTAGTGGCATCCTATACGTGGCTATTGGACTTTGCTATAGTCACACTAGTGCAAAGACATTTGCAGCACCTCTACCTGCATTGCACACTCCAACTCATTATAACTAAGCCATTATACTAGCAAACACTCAGTGTACCTAGTGGCATCCTATACGTGGCTATTGGACTTTGCTATAGTCACACTAGTGCAAAGACATTTGCAGAGCGCGTCTGCCTGCATTGCACACTCCAACTCATTATAACTAAGCCATTATACTAGCAAACACTCAGTGTACCTAGTGGCATCCTATACGTGGCTATTGGACTTTGCTATAGTCACACTAGTGCAAAGACATTTGCAGCACCTCTACCTGCATTACACACTCCAACTCATTATAACTAAGCCATTATACCAGCAATTTTTGCTGCCAGTTTAAGGGCCGTAGTTGCATTGTCAGGGATATTTATTCTTTATTATTCTGCTGTTAATAAAGCTAGACCACCACTGCAATCTACACCACCTCTCAATTTTTACTACCACATTTTCAGTCCACAGTCTTGTCGCAATCAACATGAGTGGCAAAATGACAGATGCTGGTGGAAAGGGGAAGAGGCGTGGTGGAAAAGGCAAAAAAGGTTTTGTCCGTGGGGAAGGTGGCAAAGCTCCATTATCATCTGCTGAAGATAGACCATCTACCAGCAAAAGTAAGATGTCTACTACTTACCGTGGACAATCCGATGTGCTCCCTTTTTTACGGACACGAACAACAGGAACAAAGGTAGATGATGGGCAAAAAAGGAAAATGCTTGAATGGATCTCAAGTGGTCCAACAAGTGCCCTCTCAGCCACTTCAAGTACCGCATCCAAAAAACACCAGTCCTCTGAGTTGTCATCCCAATCAAACTTGCTTTCTCCCAGCTCTGAAGTCTCCATCAGCCCTGCCCAGTATGGTGGAACTGAGATGGCTGAGTCTGCAGAGCTGTTCAGTCACACTATAGCCTGGGAATCAGAGGTCTGCTCCCAAGCTACAGTGAGTACAGAACAGGAAATGGTCTGCAGTGATGCCCAGAACCTTTGTGACTCTGATTCAGGCCGTGAGGACCAAGTTTCTGAGCGTAATGTTGACCCTTTGTCACAAACTGTAACACCTGTGGTTATAGACAATGAGGAACATACTGATGAAGATGAGACGCAGATACCCGATTGGGATGACAACTTAAATATTCGGTCAGGGCAAGAAGAGGCTCGGTCTGAGGGGGAGGGGAGTGCAAACACAACAATTGATGATGAAGTTCTAGATCCCACCTACTGTCAACCCCCAGTCAGGCACTCGAGGAGGTCAACAGAGGCGGTGGAGGAGGATGCAACCGACGACGAAGTTACCTTGCGCCTTCCTGGACAGAGTCGGAGCACTGGTAGCACGTCTACAACTGCATCCTCAGCCACCACTCTGCCTATGAGCATTATTCGGGGTGGATCAACAGGTCGCATGGCCTCTAAGCCTTGCCTAGCCTGGTCCTTTTTTGACATAGAAAAAGATCGCCCAAATTATGTGATCTGTAAACTTTGTCATGATTCTCTTAGTAGAGGTCAAAACCTCAGCAGTTTGACAACTTCTTCCATGAATCGTCACATGAATAAATATCATAGGTCCCGGTGGGAAGCTCACCGTGCTGCAATGCGGCCTAGCGGAGCGAACCATCCACCGCCTGCCCCTTCCAGTGCATCTGCGCGCTCTTCATCTTCTAGGACTGTGGGGACAGCTGTCACACCTGTTTTTTAACCCACAACTTCCACCACTGTAACCGCAACAGGCAGTTTGCTTGGTAGGTCGTCAGTTGTTTTGGAAGGGGAAACAAGTGAGTGTGTACAGCTCTCTCAGACATCGATAGCACCAACTTTGGATGAAGGCAACATCATGTCTCCGCCTGCACTTTCCTCATAAACCTGCATTTTTCCAGGGACACCCTACTCAACACCGTCTACACACAGCAGCCAGATCTCTGTCCCTCAGATGTGGACAAATAAAAGGCCATTTCCTGCGACCCATGACAATGCTAAGAGGTTGACTCTATCCCTCTGTAAGCTGTTGGCTACAGAAATGCTGCCTTTCCGCCTAGTGGACACACAGGATTTTAGAGACCTTATGTCTGTCGCTGTGCCCCAGTACCAGATGCCTAGTCGCCACTACTTTTCTAAGAAAGGTGTGCCCGCGCTACACCAGCATGTCGCACACAACATCACCGCTTCATTGAGAAACTCTGTGTGTGAACGGGTGCATTTCACCACCGATACTTGGACCAGTAAGCATGGACAGGGACGTTACATGTCGCTCACTGGGCACTGGGTAACTATGGTGATAGATGGTGAAGGGTCTGCTGCACAAGTCTTGCCGTCCCCACGACTTGTGTGTCAATCCTCTGTCTGTCCAAGTTCCGCCACTGCTTCAGCATCCTCCACCTCATCTGGGTCCTCCACCTCCGCCCCAAGCCTGCCTGGTCAGGCCACCAGCGTTCTCACTGCGCAGAAGGAATCACGCACCCCTCATTATTATGCTGGCAGCAGAGCGCAACGGCATCAGGCGGTCTTTAGCTTGACATGTCTTGGGAATAAGAGTCACACAGCTGAGGAGTTGTGGTCAGCTCTGCGGTCTGAGTTTAATAAATGGTTGTCTCCACTCAACCTGCAGCCTGGTAAGGCCGTGTGCGACAATGCTGCAAACCTGGGTGCGGCCCTTCGCCTGGGCAAGGTGACACACGTACCTTGTATGGCTCACGTGTTGAACCTTGTCGTGCAGCAATTTTTAACACAGTATCCCGGCCCAGATGGCCTTCTGAACAGGGCACGAAAACTGTCTGCTCACTTCCGCCGTTCAAGCGCCGCAGCTGAGCGACTTGCATCGCTCCAGAAGTCTTTCGGCCTGCCGGTTCATCGCCTGAAATGCGATGTGGCGACACGCTGGAATTCAACTCTCCACATGTTACAGCGACTGTGGCAGCACCGCCGTGCCCTGGTGCAATACGTCATGACGTATAGCCTGGGCCAACAAGATGCAGAGGTGGGGCAGATCACCCTGATGGAGTGGTCTCAGATCAAGGACCTATGCACCCTTCTGCACAGTTTCGACATGGCGACGAATATGTTTAGCGCTGACAATGCCATTATCAGCATGACGATTCCAGTCATTTACATGCTGGAACACACGCTAAACACTATTCGGAGTCAGGGGGTGGGACAAAAGAAGGGGATGAACTACAGGAGGATTCATATGCGCAAGACACAACAACATCACCAAGGTCCAGACGTTCATCATCACCAAGGCGCCAGGCATGGCAGCATGGGGGACAGGGATCAACAAGGGCGCATGGTAGCAGGCGAGATGTTGAGGAAGGTGCAGGAGGACATGAAGAAATGGAGGACGAACTGTCCATGGACATGGAAGACTCAGTAGATGAGGGAGACCTTGGTCAAATTTCAGTTGAAAGAGGTTGGGGGGAGATGTCAGAGGAAGAAAGAACGGTTAGCACCAATATGCCACAAACACAGCGTGGACTTGGTCCGCATGGCTGCGCAAGACACATGAGTGCCTTCTTGTTGCACTACCGCCAACATGACCCTCGTATTGTCAAAATTAGAAGTGATGATGACTACTGGCTTGCCACACTATTAGATCCCCAGTACAAGTCCAAATTTTGTGACATAATTCCAGCCATAGAAAGGGACGCACGTATGCAAGAGTATCAGCAGAAGCTGTTACTCGATCTTAGATCCGCTTTTCCACCAAACAACCGTGCAGGTGCAGGGAGTGAATCTCCCAGTTGTAACTTGACAAACATGGGACGGTCTCGTCATCTTCAACAGTCTACACGTACCAGTAGGACCGTATCTGGTGCTGGTAACAGCAATTTTATGGAATCTTTTCATAATTTTTTTAGACCCTCCTTTGCAAGGCCACCAGAGACAACAAGTCTGACACATAGTCAACGGCTGGAGAGGATGATACAGGAGTATCTCCAAATGAACATCGATGCCATGACTTTGCAAATGGAGCCTTGCTCCTTTTGGGCTTCAAACCTCGAAAAATGGCCAGAGCTCTCAACTTACGCCTTGGAGATTTTGTCGTGTCCAGCTGCCAGCGTTGTCTCTGAACGTGTCTTCAGTGCTGCTGGGTGTGTGCTGACAGATAAGCGCACCCGTCTGTCCAGTGACAATGTGGACAGACTGACGTTCATCAAAATGAACAAGTCATGGATCCAGAAGGAATTTACAACCCCTGTGTCATCCTGGGGAGAGTAAATGCTTGTGGATTTGGAATGTGCTTGATGCAAATCTAGCTGTGAAGTGTACAACTAGGGCACAAGTGCTGCCACTGAATGGGTGGGTGTGTGTGGGGCACAATTTTTGGAAAAAAAGGGAGACTCCGCTTGGAGTAACCCTTGCTTACATTGTTTTTAAAAGAAGCCAAGATGAACAAGTCATGGTTCAGCAAAGACTTTATCTACCTACCCCGGTGTCATGCTGGGGACGGTTAATTATGGCGTATTTTTGAATGTGCTTGATGCAAATCTAAACATCCTGTTTGCAACTAGGGCCCAAGTGCTGCCACTGATGGGGTGGGTGTCTGTGTGGCCCAATTTTTGGAAAAAAGGGAGACTCCGCTTGGAGTAACCCTTGCTTGCTGTGTTTTTAAAAGAAGCCAAGATGAACAGAGCTGGGATCAGGAAAGACTTTGCTACCTACCCTGGTGTCATCCTGGGGACGGTTAATTATGGCGTATTTTTGAATGTGCTTGATGCAAATCTAGCTGTGAAGTGTACAACTAGGGCACAAGTGCTGCCACTGAATGGGTGGGTATGTGTGGGGCACAATTTTTGGAAAAAAAGGGAGACTCCGCTTGGAGTAACCCTTGCTTACATTGTTTTTAAAAGAAGCCAAGATGAACAAGTCATGGTTCAGCAAAGACTTTATCTACCTACCCCGGTGTCATGCTGGGGACGGTTAATTATGGCGTATTTTTGAATGTGCTTGATGCAAATCTAAACATCCTGTTTGCAACTAGGGCCCAAGTGCTGCCACTGATGGGGTGGGTGTCTGTGTGGCCCAATTTTTGGAAAAAAGGGAGACTCCGCTTGGAGTAACCCTTGCTTGCTGTGTTTTTAAAAGAAGCCAAGATGAACAGAGCTGGGATCAGGAAAGACTTTGCTACCTACCCTGGTGTCATCCTGAAGACGGTTAATTATGGCGTATTTTTGAATGTGCTTGATGCAAATCTAGCTGTGAAGTGTACAACTAGGGCACAAGTGCTGCCACTGAATGGGTGGGTGTGTGTGGGGCACAATTTTTGGAAAAAAAGGGAGACTCCGCTTGGAGTAACCCTTGCTTACATTGTTTTTAAAAGAAGCCAAGATGAACAAGTCATGGTTCAGCAAAGACTTTATCTACCTACCCCGGTGTCATGCTGGGGACGGTTAATTATGGCGTATTTTTGAATGTGCTTGATGCAAATCTAAACATCCTGTTTGCAACTAGGGCCCAAGTGCTGCCACTGATGGGGTGGGTGTCTGTGTGGCCCAATTTTTGGAAAAAAGGGAGACTCCGCTTGGAGTAACCCTTGCTTGCTGTGTTTTTAAAAGAAGCCAAGATGAACAGAGCTGGGATCAGGAAAGACTTTGCTACCTACCCTGGTGTCATCCTGGGGACGGTTAATTATGGCGTATTTTTGAATGTGCTTGATGCAAATCTAGCTGTGAAGTGTACAACTAGGGCACAAGTGCTGCCACTGAATGGGTGGGTGTGTGTGGGGCACAATTTTTGGAAAAAAAGGGAGACTCCGCTTGGAGTAACCCTTGCTTACATTGTTTTTAAAAGAAGCCAAGATGAACAAGTCATGGTTCAGCAAAGACTTTATCTACCTACCCCGGTGTCATGCTGGGGACGGTTAATTATGGCGTATTTTTGAATGTGCTTGATGCAAATCTAAACATCCTGTTTGCAACTAGGGCCCAAGTGCTGCCACTGATGGGGTGGGTGTCTGTGTGGCCCAATTTTTGGAAAAAAGGGAGACTCCGCTTGGAATAACCCTTGCTTGCTGTGTTTTTACAAGAAGCCAAGATGAACAGAGCTGGGATCAGGAAAGACTTTGCTACCTACCCTGGTGTCATCCTGGGGACGGTTAATTATGGCGTATTTTTGAATGTGCTTGATGCAAATCTAGCTGTGAAGTGTACAACTAGGGCACAAGTGCTGCCACTGAATGGGTGGGTGTGTGTGGGGCACAATTTTTGGAAAAAAAGGGAGACTCCGCTTGGAGTAACCCTTGCTTACATTGTTTTTAAAAGAAGCCAAGATGAACAAGTCATGGTTCAGCAAAGACTTTATCTACCTACCCCGGTGTCATGCTGGGGACGGTTAATTATGGCGTATTTTTGAATGTGCTTGATGCAAATCTAAACATCCTGTTTGCAACTAGGGCCCAAGTGCTGCCACTGATGGGGTGGGTGTCTGTGTGGCCCAATTTTTGGAAAAAAGGGAGACTCCGCTTGGAGTAACCCTTGCTTGCTGTGTTTTTAAAAGAAGCCAAGATGAACAGAGCTGGGATCAGGAAAGACTTTGCTACCTACCCTGGTGTCATCCTGGGGACGGTTAATTATGGCGTATTTTTGAATGTGCTTGATGCAAATCTAGCTGTGAAGTGTACAACTAGGGCACAAGTGCTGCCACTGAATGGGTGGGTGTGTGGGGCACAATTTTTGGAAAAAAAGGGAGACTCCGCTTGGAGTAACCCTTGCTTACATTGTTTTTAAAAGAAGCCAAGATGAACAAGTCATGGTTCAGCAAAGACTTTATCTACCTACCCCGGTGTCATGCTGGGGACGGTTAATTATGGCGTATTTTTGAATGTGCTTGATGCAAATCTAAACATCCTGTTTGCAACTAGGGCCCAAGTGCTGCCACTGATGGGGTGGGTGTCTGTGTGGCCCAATTTTTGGAAAAAAGGGAGACTCCGCTTGGAGTAACCCTTGCTTGCTGTGTTTTTAAAAGAAGCCAAGATGAACAGAGCTGGGATCAGGAAAGACTTTGCTACCTACCCTGGTGTCATCCTGGGGACGGTTAATTATGGCGTATTTTTGAATGTGCTTTATGCAAATCTAGCTGTGAAGTGTACAACTAGGGCACAAGTGCTTCCACTGAATGGGTGGGTGTGTGTGGGGCACAATTTTTGGAAAAAAAGGGAGACTCCGCTTGGAGTAACCCTTGCTTACATTGTTTTTAAAAGAAGCCAAGATGAACAAGTCATGGTTCAGCAAAGACTTTATCTACCTACCCCGGTGTCATGCTGGGGACGGTTAATTATGGCGTATTTTTGAATGTGCTTGATGCAAATCTAAACATCCTGTTTGCAACTAGGGCCCAAGTGCTGCCACTGATGGGGTGGGTGTCTGTGTGGCCCAATTTTTGGAAAAAAGGGAGACTCCGCTTGGAGTAACCCTTGCTTGCTGTGTTTTTAAAAGAAGCCAAGATGAACAGAGCTGGGATCAGGAAAGACTTTGCTACCTACCCTGGTGTCATCCTGGGGACGGTTAATTATGGCGTATTTTTGAATGTGCTTGATGCAAATCTAGCTGTGAAGTGTACAACTAGGGCACAAGTGCTGCCACTGAATGGGTGGGTGTGTGTGGGGCACAATTTTTGGAAAAAAAGGGAGACTCCGCTTGGAGTCACCTTGCGGTGTTTTACATGACTTTAGAAGGGCGTGCCATGCCTATATCTGTGTCTCCTCCTCTTTTTCCTTGTCCAGCTCTTTTGTTTTTGCATAAGTATATGTCCTTGTCACTTTCCCATGTGTTTGTGACCTTTTGGACACCTTTGAGGGTGTTTTCTAGGTGTTTTTATGTGTTTGTGATTGCCTGCCATTGTTTCCTATGCAGTTCGAGTTCGGTTCGTCGAACGTTCGACGAGCCGAACTCGAACGGGACCCCGTTCGGCGAACCGACCTCGAGCCGAACCGGGACCAGTTCGCTCATCTCTAATCAACAGCACTCAGCACAATGTCAGCAGCAGCACTATGGGACCTGAGAAATAGCAATGTAACTAACTCGTTGCCTAGGTACCTTTCCTTAGGGGAAGATGCCTTAAAATAGGGGATTGGAAAAAGGGGTGAAATATAAGCGAGCAGAATACAAAATGAAGTATAAAAATAATTATAAAAGATATTGTTGCAATTTTCATTTTTTTTTAATTTATTATTAAGATCACATCAATAACATAAAGTAAAATAAGATAAAACAAATGTCAGAAGACAATGTTAATGAGGTGACAAAAAATATTTAAAAAGAGGTTGAAAATGTGGTAAAAAAGAAGATGAAAAAAATGGGTACTGGTAGGCTGTACAAGAATGGATGGAACTCACGGACCTGTGATGTGTGGCTTGCAGCTCTCTGCAAGCTTGGTGCTCTATGAAGGGCAGGTCTACAGATGAGACTTTTGTGAAATACCCCTTGATATTGGTATACTGCCTCGGTGTGATTTCTGTGGAAAAGCTTTAGCTGCCATTAAACTGTTGTTCTGGACGTCACTACTGTGAGGGGGGTAGGAGCTAGATGGACTCGCGACCCTCTCTCAGAGCTGAATGTGGTTCTCCCAGTCGGAAAAGTTGGGGACCTTAACTGCAAGGTATTGAGAATAGAATGTGGAAATAAGTATAAACAAAGACTTGGATAGAGGTATATAAAAGCTCCTTGGTAATGCTTTAATAATTACATGGAATGCAGGCTTGTCTTATGAGATTAGATCTAGTTCCTATATGACAGGGGAATGGAGTGTCCACTACATATGCATATAATGATGGTGGGTAAATAAATGATAGTACCTGGGAAAAAAAAGTGACATAATGAGTTCAACGTAATTGATAGAGAATAAGGTACACCCAATGACGGAAGTTGGAAAATGGTATAGTGTGATGGGTAGTCTTAGGATGGAAATGGTAGTCCTGTAATCTGGATACAGCCATAAATTGGGCTTGGGGTGGTGGGATTAGTGGTGGACGATGGGTTGTCAGTGGTGGTGGGTGAGCTAGTGGTGGTAGCTGGGGATATAATAAGGTAAAAAAGGGTAAAAATACAAAGGATAAAATAAGGTTAAAAAATAGTAAAAATGTATAATAAAACTATAAAAAGAATGAAGTCCCAGAAATGGGGAGAAATGCACTGTGGTTTCACTAAACCTGTTTTGAATAAGTGGTTTTAGCATAGAGATCTTACTCCTTTAATGTCATATTCAAGTATGAGCTGTCCCTACGCTGTTGGCCTAATGATGCTGGGGTCCAGCGACTGGTTGGCCACAGTTCTAGTCCACAGGAAGGTAGGTTGGATAGGGAACTGTAATATGAGTTCAACAGTGAATGATGCAGCAAAACCTAGTAATAATAAGCCTCTCTGTGGAGGGAACCACTTGTTTTCTCCAGTATCCTCCTTTACTGCCAAGGTGTTCTGGAGGCGATAGGTCAGCGGCAGAGAGGGCAGCGGTGCTGTGTGCCTGCACAGATGCTGACATGAAGCCACGTGTGTGTGGCAGAGCGGAAAGTGGTGGTTGATATACAACAGGGAGTCCCAGCCGGAGACTGCTTTGTCTCACAGCTTGCTACATGCTTCACTGGTAGAGTGACGCCACTTAGCAGTCTGCAGTCCTTCTTCTTCAAGAATGGTGCATAGACCAGCTGACCCTCATGTCTCCACAGGGTTAGTAATGGGGGTGTCTGATATGTATTACTAACCCCTGAGCTTGATGACAGTTATCAATTTACAGCTGGCATCAATCCCCAAAGTATTACCCCATTTTCCCTGGGATGCCCCTTTTTCCTAAGAACCCAGGTCGAGACTCCAGATCCTGACCACGGGCCCCTTTCTGTGTAGTGTCATCCGACGTCTCTTCCTGAGTCTGACCTGGCACTTGCTGCACCTGGAGCTAACTGAATGCTGTGTGAGATGGCTCCTCATTTTCCCTGCAGGTGCCCCGCCTCCTGGGTTGCTGAACTGGTGGGTAAAAGGTCCCATACCTCGTGATGGCCACCCCTGGCATCTACCCTGGCCCAGTCCCCATGACAGAGTAGTGTGTTGGATGTGTTGTGGTAGTTTACCGGCGATTACCTCATCCGTATCTGAGATGAATACTGCACCCTGGGTGAGGTGCAGTACCCTGTGACACCTGAAGCTGCAGGGGCGCCACACCTGTGCTGTGAGATGATGTGGTAAGAGAGGGGAGAATGGAGTGCAAGTACACTCACTAAAGGAACCTATAGCGTTATAAGAGCGGAACAACCAGGGGTATGTAAGGATATAATCACACACCCAGCAAAAGATAAATAGATAGTGAAGAAAAAGAGAAGAAATAGAAAAAGGACCAGGGGAAGTGAAAAAAGGGGGAATAAGGCAGCAAAGAAAAGAGCCATAATATAAAAATTTAAAAATACATACAAAAAGAATGGAGACAATAGATTCTGGGAGACCACACTGCTCACCCATATTAGGTAATCTAAAGGAAAAAGAAAACAATATTTAAGGATAATAAGTGTCATATAGAAAAAAATTGAACAAAGGATGATAAACAGCAGCCAATACCACTATGGCTAAACTTAGCTTCAAGTTCCTGAAACTTTAGGGAACTCTTTCCTGGAGCACTCACTTTGTCATACCTTCTGTTCCATCCTGGCTCGTCACCTCTTTTAAGTTCTAAACTCTGTGCCATCCTGCTAGGCATCTTCTCTCCAGACCCCTCTCCAGTTGTTCACTCTGCACTACAGTCAACCCTTTCTTTCTTTCTAGGAACTCGAATCTCTCTTTGTAGGTTTCATTTTCTGGACTCTCGCTATCTTTGTCTCAGACTCCTCTCTCACTTGAGGGACACCCACATAATGCTGCTTGCTACTAGCCAGACCTTAAGTTTGCTTCTGTTTCAGGACAAGCCCTATCTCATGTTCTGACAGGAGACTATACCTGTCCCTGCACTCAAGCCCCTTCCACTCAGGAGTAGTCAAAAACATTAACTTTTCCTTGCTCTATTGTCAGCATAGCACAATTGAATATTACACTTTAAATATCATCACAATAATGCATAACGTAATATACATAACAAGAAAAACACAGAAGTCTTTGAAGGGGAATGTGAGCAGTATGTCCATCTCCTTACACATCATGGCATTTAGTGGGCAGCAAAGGTACCTTTGGCCCATATGAAAAAAAAAAATACTATGAAAGTCCTGGTACAGTTGGGGGTCCTGTTAAAGATTTAGCATGGTGGACATCCAGTTATGTCACTTACTGGGGGTATTATGATGCTCCTTACAGAGTAGCCACTGCCAGGTTACAAGTCCGATATTGTTTAATCTGTTGTTTGTTGCAAATTTCAGTCTTTACTAGAGTTGAGCGCGGTTCGAGGTTCGAGGTTCTCCAGTTCTAGGCTCGAGTGATTTTGGGGCCTGTTCTAGATCGAACTAGAACTCGAGCTTTTTGCAAAAGCTCGATAGTTCTAGAAACGTTCGATAATGGTTCTAGCAGCAAAAAAACAGCTAATTCCTAGCTGGCTTTCCGCTGTAATAGTGTAAGTCACTCTGTGACTCACACTATTATGAAATTTCAGTGTATAGTGTGCGGGAACAGCGCCTTCAGATCACTGCTGTTTGTATAATGGCGATCGCCATTTTTTTTTTTTTTCCTTGTCTTCCTTCCCTAAGCGCGCGCGTGTAGTGGGGAGGGCCAGCATGTCAGCCAATCCCAGACACACACACAGCTAAGTGGACTTTTAGCCAGAGAAGCAACGGCATGTGTGATAGGATGTCCATGTCACATGTCCCTGCATTATAAAACCGGACATTTTCCTCCAGCACGCCATTATCTGCCTTCTGCGTCCTTGGTGTCAGACATCACTGGCGCAGCTCCGTCCTTTGTCCTATCGCCGATACTGCTGTATGCGCTCCATCCACAGCGGTTGACAGCTTAGGGAGAGCACTTTCTATCAGTACTTTTAAGTGCTCGTACCGGCAGGGTCAGAGCCATAGGTGACAGGTCCTGAAAACAGAGACAGCGTCTGTGTAGCTAAGGTCAGGGATTTCGTCGCTGTATTTCCCCATTAGGAGGGAATAGAAAGGCAGGCTTCCATTCCTCTACCCAGAGCCCCACAATCCTGGCACTGTACCCTCCTGTCCTCTGCACAATCCAACTCATTGTTACTAAGCCATTATACTAGCAAACACTCAGTGTACCTAGTGGCATCCTAAACGTGGCTATTGGACTTTGCTATAGTCCCACTAGTGCAAAGATATTTGCAGCACCTCTGCCTGCATTGCACACTCCAACTCATTATAACTAAGCCATTATACTAGCAAACACTCAGTGTACCTAGTGGCATTCTAAACGTGGCTATTGGACTTTTGTCTAGTCCCACTAGTGCAAAGATATTTGCAGCACGTCTGCCTGCATTGCACACTCCAACTCATTATAACTAAGCCATTATACTAGCAAACACTCAGTGTACCTAGTGGCATCCTAAACGTGGCTATTGGACTTTGCTATAGTCCCACTATTGCAAAGATATTTGCAGCACCTCTGCCTGCATTGCACACTCCAACTCATTATAACTAAGTCATACTAGCAAACACTCAGTGAACCTAGTGGCATTCTAAACGTGGCTATTGGAGTTTTGTCTAGTCCCACTATTGCAAAGATATTTGCAGCACCTCTGCCTGCATTGCACACTCCAACTCATTATAACTAAGTCATTATACTAGCAAACACTCAGTGAACCTAGTGGCATTCTAAACGTGGCTATTGGAGTTTTGTGTAGTCCCACTAGTGCAAAGATATTTGCAGCACGTCTGCCTGCATTGCACACTCAAACTCATTGTTACTAAGCCATTATACTAGCAAACACTCAGTGTACCTAGTGGCATTCTAAACGTGGCTATTGGACTTTTGTCTAGTCCCACTAGTGCAAAGATATTTGCAGCACGTCTGCCTGCATTGCACACTCAAACTCATTATAACTAAGCCATTATACTAGCAAACACTCAGTGTACCTAGTGGCATCCTAAACGTGGCTATTGGACTTTGCTATAGTCCCACTAGTGCAAAGATATTTGCAGCACCTCTGCCTGCATTGCACACTCCAACTCATTATAACTAAGCCATTATACTAGCAAACACTCAGTGTACCTAGTGGCATCCTAAACGTGGCTATTGGACTTTGCTATAGTCCCACTAGTGCAAAGATATTTTCAGCACCTCAGCCTGCATTGCACACTCCAACTCATTATAACTAAGCCATTATACTAGCAAACACTCAGTGTACCTAGTGGCATCCTAAACGTGGCTATTGGACTTTGCTATAGTCCCACTAGTGCAAAGATATTTGCAGCACCTCTGCCTGCATTGCACACTCCAACTCATTATAACTAAGCCATTATACTAGCAAACACTCAGTGTACCTAGTGGCATACAAGAAGTGGCTGTTGTACTCCATTAGTGCCCCACTGGTGCAAATCTATGTGCAGCACCTCTGCATGACACCCTCCTGCTCTGTTTTTAATAAGCTATAATGATAGCAAAAAATACTGCCATTTAGTGGCATCATAGAACTGGCTGTTGTACTCCATTAGTGCCCCACTGGTGCAAATCTATGTGCAGCACCTCTGCATGACACCCTCCTGCTCTGTTTTTAATAAGCTATAATGATAGCAAAAAATACTGCCATTTAGTGGCATCATAGAACTGGCTGTTGTATTCCATTAGTGCCCCACTGGTGCCAAGCTATTTCTAGCACCTCTGCATGACACCCTCCTGCTCTGTTTTTAATAAGCTATAATGATAGCAAAAAATACTGCCATTTAGTGGCATCATAGAACTGGCTGTTGTACTCCATTAGTGCCCCACTTGTGCAAATCTATGTACAGCACCTCTGCATGACACCCTCCTGCTCTGTTTTTAATAAGCTATAATGATAGCAAAAAATACTGCCATTTAGTGGCATCATAGAACTGGCTGTTGTATTCCATTAGTGCCCCACTGGTGCCAAGCTATTTCTAGCACCTCTGCATGACACCCTCCTGCTCTGTTTTTAATAAGCTATAATGATAGCAAAAAATACTGCCATTTAGTGGCATCATAGAACTGGCTGTTGTATTCCATTAGTGCCCCACTGGTGCCAAGCTATTTTTAGCACCTCTGCATGACACCCTCCTGCTCTGTTTTTAATAAGCTATAATGATAGCAAAAAATACTGCCATTTAGTGGCATCATAGAACTGGCTGTTGGACTCCTTTATTGTGCCACTTGTGCCAAGCAATCTCAAGCACCTCTACATTCTACCCTCATGCACATTTAGCTATGCTAATTTTATAGCAAACTCAGGGAATTCCTTGCTGCATTTGATCATTAGGAGGGATAGAAAGTGAGGCTTCTTTTACTGTCCTGGTTCCCACAGAACACGGCCACTGTACCCATCTGTCCACTTTTGCCACGCTATTTAATTTGCACAAAGAGCTGACTCTTTTTCTGCCTTCCTAAAATTGTCTGGAATACTAAGTTAGTGTTCCTTTGCTGCCAAGCAAGGTACAACACATGTGCATTCTACACTCCTTTCCATTTCTGGAATGCAATTATTAACTGCATGTAGTCCAGGCAATCTGTGACGAAGGTGCAGGCGTGGATATAATGTAGCCTGCATCCAATGATGGTTCTCTCGATGTCTGACAGCTCAACAATACGTTCTGTTTCCACTTCCAACACAAGTGATGACCTGCCAATCACACTCCCTGTTGCGGGTTAAGGAGTGGAAGTTCAGTGTGAAAAACCATGTGTGACTGCTGTCCCCACAGTCACAGAGGATGAAGAGCACGCAGATGCACTTGATGGGGCAGGCGGTGGTTGCACAGGCATGCTAGGCCGCATTGTAGCACAGTGAAATTCACATTGCGACTTATGCTTCATTTTAAGTCGTGTACAGGGTGGGCTCCCCAGTATGCAGCAAAACCAGGCAACAGGAAAAGGACTCTAGGCAGTTGGGTTGATAAATGATTGTTTAACTTTACCAAAACAAACAATAAGAACCATGCATACAATTTAAATAATTGAACAATCTATTCTGTTGCCTACTACCTGCTAATCCCTCTGTGTAGCAGTAATTGTGTGTTTGTGCGTGTGTGTGTGTGTGTGTGCGAACACGACTTACCAGTGGCGCATCACAAGAGCTTACAAGTTATCTACCTAAACATAGACAAAACACATGACCCCCCCTGAATACCCTTGTTAGCTGAAGCCTCACAGATAATGCAGATGATAACAGTGTGAATGCAAACCACACAGCTCTGCAACACAGTCATGGAAATCTTGAAAAGCAACAGTCAATGCAAACATGTGTTGCTGTCCCTCTATGATTTAAACTGTATGTGACAATTTGACAGTGCAGAGGCAGCAAGTCTTATTGTCTATAAATAGTCGGCCTACCCAGAACAGATATGTGTTTTGCTAATAAAACAAAGTGTTGCGTGCCCGCATTATTGTCTGGGCACAGCCTACCGTACCCGGGTACTGTGATGTCCAGTTGCCAGAAATACAGACTTTATGCTCCTCTCACGGTAAACAATATAGACAGCACCGTAAGAATGTTGGTCTGTGGCACAGGATGCTGCTCACTGACGTTACAGTGCTCATCATCAAAGTACAACACAACTCCCCTCACAATTGAACGAACTGTTTCCGCGGTGGCTCCTTGCTGTAACACACACCTTTAGCTTTTCATTCTGTTCATAGACAGCATCTCCAAGTCCACACCCGAAGAGCAATTTTATATTGCTATAGTGACCAAAGGCAGATCCAAAAAAACAGCAGCCCCTTGTGTGTAGTCTGCAACAATGCATGCAATGAACGGCAAATAAGCATATTGCGTTGACAGTTGCTAAAGCTGAGCAATACACCTTCACGCTGTCAATTCATATCCATGTGATACTTCATGGAGGAAGTACTCAAAAGTGTGAGTTTTTGCCTTCTACTTACAGATTGTTGACAAATCTTACAAATTACATGACTTTGGTGATCCTTTGCGATGTCCAAAAATTCACAGGCTAGGAAAGGCTTACAGCCCATGCGACCTGCATAGCCAACACGACATCTGCTCAGAGTCAAAGTTGTGGTCCAGGATTCAGTTGT
Source organism: Anomaloglossus baeobatrachus (assembly GCF_048569485.1). Taxonomy (NCBI): domain Eukaryota; kingdom Metazoa; phylum Chordata; class Amphibia; order Anura; family Aromobatidae; genus Anomaloglossus; species Anomaloglossus baeobatrachus. Next base: position 295,540,787 of record NC_134358.1, on the reverse strand, counting down.
TGACGTGCTTCCAGTACTTTGTCTCTGGCCAGGAAGAAGCAACGTAACCTCGTCGTCAGTAGCATCCTCCTCCACCTCCTCTGCTGACCTCATCGACTGGCTGACTTTGGTTTGATTAAGTAGCTGGACCAATAACTTGTGCCAATATAATGAGCCAATAGAATAATCAAACATAAAACATAACTTTTAATATTCCATATATAAAAATGAACTGTAGTTCATAAAATGAGTTAAAACCAAGGTTCGCAATCGTCCCAGTAATGAGATGATTAACCAGATCAAAATATAGGGATATTGAGATCCTAGATAAACGGACTGCCTCAGCTGGTTTAATTCTTAGTGGGTAGACATGCCTACAAGCACTCCATCCAGCTGTAGTAAATACACAAGGGGTTAATCATATTTCATATTTCAAATCCCCGGACCAAAGAAACCTGTCTCAACGTGTATTATAGGCAGATTTTGTTACACTGAGGAATTAAACTGAAAATATTCCTCTCAAATAAGGAATGGTCTTACCAAATCCCAAGATGACAGGTAGGCATTAAATGCAAGTTACCGGCTCCATAACAGGGGGGCTGTTTCCCAGCACATCAAATCCCATATAGCCAGATAACCTCAGTCAGGCAATTTCAGTGGTTCCCACTCCCAACGTTTCAAACTGGATCATCAGGGGAGTCCAAGTGGGATATCAGCTGTGGACGTCACTAAGCATCGCTTTAACATGACCCTCCACAGGTGCCCGATTCACGCATCCAGGCGTATGTCGGACCTGATTCAAGCTTGCCCTGATGATCCAGTTTGAAACGTTGGGAGTGGGAACCACTGAAATTGCCTGACTGAGGTTATCTGGCTATATGGGATTTGATGTGCTGGGAAACAGCCCCCCTGTTATGGAGCCGGTAACTTGCATTTAATGCCTACCTGTCATCTTGGGATTTGGTAAGACCATTCCTTATTTGAGAGGAATATTTTCAGTTTAATTCCTCAGTGTAACAAAATCTGCCTATAATACACGTTGAGACAGGTTTCTTTGGTCCGGGGATTTGAAATATGAAATATGATTAACCCCTTGTGTATTTACTACAGCTGGATGGAGTGCTTGTAGGCATGTCTACCCACTAAGAATTAAACCAGCTGAGGCAGTCCGTTTATCTAGGATCTCAATATCCCTATATTTTGATCTGGTTAATCATCTCATTACTGGGACGATTGCGAACCTTGGTTTTAACTCATTTTATGAACTACAGTTCATTTTTATATATGGAATATTAAAAGTTATGTTTTATGTTTGATTATTCTATTGGCTCATTATATTGGCACAAGTTATTGGTCCAGCTACTTAATCAATTACCACTGTGGATCTAGTCCTGTATATTGCTAAATTTCGACTGACTTTGGTTTGACAGTAAGTGTTGTCTCCAACCTCATCAATAACCCTGTGTGTTTTCATTCCCCTCGTCCTGAGTCCTCCGAGACAACCTCTTCCTGCCCTGACCGAATAGTAAAGTTGTCCTTCCAATCAAGTATCTGTGCTCCTCATCATGTTCCCCATTGTCTCCACCAGGAAGATTTAATTTTTGGAAATGAGGGTGTAGATTAGGCACAGCACCTTCTTCATCGGGGCCTGGATCCCAGTGACAAAGCTTCAGGCTATCTGCGCAGATCATTTCCCCTGTCTCATGGAACTCGCTACCTCAACACGTTAGATTATATGCTACACACGCAAGCTTCAAACTGAATCTGAAAACTCATCTGTTCAGAAATGACTATAACCTTCAATGACACCACCACCATACGTACTTGACGCTCAACCTAAACAACTCCTACTGTCTCCTCCCAAAAATCCTTTAGAATGTAATCCCGCAAGGGCAGGGCCCTCTTCCCTCTGTACCAGTCTGTCTATAGTTACTTGTATATGTATTCTGTATGTAACCCCCTTCTCATGTACAGCACCATGGAATCAATGGTGCTCTATAAATCAATAATAATAAAAATAATAATAACTTCCTTGTCTGTACTCATTGCAGCTTTGGAGCAGACCTCTGATTCCCAGGCTATAGTGCGACTGAACAGCTATGCAAACTCAACCATCTCTGTCACCCCATACTCAGCAGGGCTGGTGGAAACTTGAGAGCTGTTAGGAAGCAAGTGCGATTGGATTGACACCACAGAGGAATGGAGTATTTGGGATCTTGAAATTGGGGTGGAGGAGAGGCCACTTTATGGAGCAATTCAGATCCATTGAAGCAGCTGCTGATTTGGCCTCATCTACATTTGTTAGCGATGGTCGTGTCCATGAAAAAAGGGATCATATCAGATTATCCATGGGAAGAAGTACACCTGTTCTTTTTGATGTTATTTGTTGTTACAAAACGGTGACGCCTTAAACGCAAGCAGCCTGCTGCGGTTTCAGTTGCGCCCAGGCATCAGCTGCCATTTAGGCCTGTGCCTCGGGTTGTCCAGCTGGCTGCTTTCTCCTCCACGTCTAAGTATGGAGAGGCAGCTAGTGCGCATGCGTGTGCCGATTTACCCCAGCCGCAGCCTAACTCCAGTGTTTCGCCTAGTAAGTATGCTCAGCCTGACTGTGCCATTCCTGAGGCTAAGTCTTCATTTCGGGCTACAGCGCATGCTCCCACACTTAGTGCGAAAAGCCTCTTTGCACAGGTACTTGCACTCCGTGCCGGGTCTAAGTCCTGTGTTGTGCCTAGACACCATGCTAAAGCTGATAGTCTTTTTTCAGAGACTGTATTTCATGCAACTGACCATGGTCAGGCACTTACTGCATCAGAAACTAGGTCCGGTAATGAACTCTTTGGCCCTGCCCCTGATGTGGGGGGCCCATTTAGACCACAGGGCATCAGGTGTCCTGACGATGTGGCCAGGCCACTCCCAAATGGCTTGCAGAGGCCCACCCCTATGACTTGTCACCGCATTATTGATGGTCAGACGATGACTGGTGAGGTGTTTGGGTCATGGCAGCCATGAGGTCATCATTGAAGTTGCGGTTCCAAATAGGATGCTAGTTATGCCACTCATGACGTATCACTCTGCTTTTGTCTCCAGGAGGTGCATTGTGGTCCACCCTGGTTTGTGGCGGACCCAGGTTATAAAAGGGGCTGGAGACAACAAGGAGGTGCGCAGTCTTCTATTATGCTCCGAAAGAGCACACCTCCATGTGTTGAACCCATTGCGGCTTTAGGCCAGAGGTAGGCAGGGATAGGGCGTCGATGCAGGCCGCCACCACAGTTGGTAACGCAGAACGGTTAAGACCAGCTCCTGTCCTACAAGTCCTGCTTGTGCAGCCCAGTGGCATTAACAGGCCTGCTGCTGCTGATGCGCCTGCTGTTCACAGGTGTGGCCCCAATGCACACGGACAGCGTCCTGAATGGCCCCTGTGATGTTAACAGGGAGTTCCTGGGCTGGGTGGGCGTGTGGACCCTGTTACGCTAACAGGGCTCCCAGTCTCAAGATCCGAGTGGCGTCTAACTTGGTTCAGGCTACTATTAGTTTCATAGCCACACAGCTCTGTATCCTCCACCGAACTTTCCAGTTGCCAACCTCTCCTTTTCCATCTGGGAGCACGGTGGACACTGACTGCTGATGGGGATATATACCTTTCTCTTTCTTTTCTTATTAATTTTCGTTATATAGCGGTAACATAGTATATACCACCTTATCCAAATCTGCCAGTCCCACCGTAACAGATGGTGTTTCTTCATCAAATGTTACTTTTGCTTAACCACCAAACCCACGAACCAAAACTTTTTTCCCCTTTCCAACACACCTGTTCCCCTTTTCACCCGCATCTGTCCTTTTTCAACTCATTTTGTATATGACCAAAAGTGCAACTCTGCAGGGACACCGTACTCAATGGCATCTCAGCACAACAGCCAGCCCTCGGTCCCTCAGATGTGGACAAGTAAAAGACCATTTCCTCCTATCCATGACAAAGCGTTGAGATTCACTCTGTGCAGCACTGGTGTTTAGTGGAAAAGCAGATCGAAGATTGCGTAACACCTTCTGAAGATACTCCTGTACACGTGCGTCCCTTTATATGGCAGGAATTATTTCGCCAAATTTTGTCTTGTACCGGGGATCTAACAGTGTGGCAACCCAGTAGTTAGCATTACTTCGAATTCCTACAATCCGAGGGTCATGTTGTAGGTAGTGCAGCAAGAAGACGCTCATGTGTCTTGTGCATCCAGGAGGACCAAGTCCTTGGTGTGTTGGTGGCAGAGAGGTGAGAATCGTGCCTCCTTCCTCTGCCCTCTCCCCCCAACCTCGCACAACCGAAATGTGAGCAAGCTCTCACTCATCTGCTGAGTCTTCTATGCCCATCGCAAGTTCGTCCTCCATTTCTTCATGGCTCCTGCACCTTCCTCAACAATTTTTGCTGATACTATGCGCCCTTGTTAATCCCTATCCCCCACCATAACTGCTGCCTAGGTGCCGCTTACCGTATGGACCTTGTAGATCTTATTATCCCTTCTGCATATGACTCCTCCTGTACTTCCTCACCTTCCTCTTGGACCAATACCTGACTCCGAATAATGCTTACAGTGTGCTCCATCATGTAGGTGACCAGAATTGTCACGCTGAGAATGGCATTGCCAGTGCTAAACATCTTCGTCGACATTTGTAAACTGTGTAGAAGGGTGCATAGGTCCTTGATCTGACACCACTCCAGCAGCGTGATCTGCACCACCTCTGGATCAAGTTAGCCCAGGGTATACGTCATACCGTATTTCAGCAGGGCTCTGCGGTGCTGCCACACACGCTGCAACATGTGCAGATTCCAATTCCTGCGTGTCGGAACATCGCATTTCCGGCGTTTAACCGCCAGACCCTAAGACTTCCGAGCAATGACAGTTGTTGAGCTGCTGGGTGCGAAGGATGAAAGTGAGCACACAGCAGCGTGCCCGCTGCACAAGGCCATGTAGGCCGGGATGGTATTTTAAAAATTGCTGGACAACCAGGTTCAACACGTGAGCGTAGACAACCATTGATGAAACTCGGTCTCACTCTCCAGAGCTAACCGTCCACAATTCCTCAGCGGTGTCTCACATTTCCCCTACATTTCAAAGTAAACATTTGACCACCTGATGGCCTTGAGCTCTGCTGCCAGCATAGTAAGGAGGTGTGTGGGATTCCTTGGGCGCAGTTACAAGGAAGGGTGGCCTGACCACAAAGGGTTTGGGCCGAGGTGGAGGACCCACACGAGGTTGAGGAGGGAGAAGCAGTGGAGGAACTTGTACATACAGAGGAAGGATTGACACACAAGTCGTGGGGACGGCAAGACTTGTACAGCAAACCCTTCTCCATCTCTCACCATAGTTACCTAGTGCCCAGTCAGCAACATGTAACTCCCCTGTCCATGCTTACTGGTCCAAGTATCTGTGTTGAAATGCACCCTGTCACACACAGAGTTTTTCAAGGAATTGGTGAGGTTGTGTGCGACCTACTGTGGTAGCGCGGGCACGCCTTTCTTGGAGAAGGAGTGACGACTGGCCATCGGCTCTTGGGGCACTGCAATGGGCATAAGGTCTCGAACATCCTCGGTCTCAAAAGGGTGTAAAGGCAGCCTTTCTGTTGCCAACAAGTTGCAGATGATGAAACTCAACCTCGTAGGCATGTCATGCCCTTCAAAAATCATGTAAAACATAGCGAGGGGACTCCAACCACAGTCTCCCTCGTTGCCACTAATTGGGCCACACACACCCCACTTGACTGGCATCAGTTGACCCCCCCTTTTGAAAAAGAAAAAGATGCTTTGCATGAAGCACTCTCAAAAATACGCGTGCCTTTCCCGTCCCCTGGCTGACCCAGGGGAAGAAAAGTCCTCTGAGAGCCATGACTTGTTCATCTTGGTTCTTTTAGAAACACAGCGAGGGGACTCCAACCACAGTCTCCCTCGTTGCCACTAATTGGGCCACACACACCCCACTTGACTGGCATCAGTTGACCCAATTATCAAGATGAAAAAGATGCTTTGCATGAAGCACTCTCAAAAAATACGCGTGCCTTTCGCCTCCCCTGGCTGACCCAGGGGAAGAAAAGTCCTCTGAGAGCCATGACTTGTTCATCTTGGTTCTTTTCGGAAACACAGCAAGGGGACTCCAACCACAGTCTCTCTCGTTGCCACTAATTGGGCCACACACACCCCACTTGACTGGCATCAGTTGACCCCCCTTTTGAAAAAGAAAAAGATGCTTTGCATGAAGCACTCTCAAAAATACGCGTGCCTTTCCCATCCCCTGGCTGACCCAAAGGAAGAAAAGTCCTCTGAAAGCCATGACTTGTTCATCTTGGTTCTTTTAGAAACACAGCGAGGGGACTCCAACCACAGTCTCTCTCGTTGCCACTAATTGGGCCACACACACTCCACTTGACTGGCATCAGTTGACCCCCCTTTTGAAAAAGAAAAAGATGCTTTGCATGAAGAACTCTCAAAAATACGCGTGCCTTTCCCGTCCCCTGGCTGACCCAGGGGAAGAAAAGTCCTCTGAGAGCCATGACTTGTTCATCTTGGTTCTTTTAGAAACACAGCGAGGGGACTCCAACCACAGTCTCCCTCGTTGCCACTAATTGGGCCACACACACCCCACTTGACTGGCATCAGTTGACCCAATTTTCAAGATGAAAAAGATGCTTTGCATGAAGCACTCTCAAAAATACGCGTGCCTTTCGCCTCCCCTGGCTGACCCAGGGGAACAAAAGTCCTCTGAGAGCCATGACTTGTTCATCTTGGTTCTTTTCGGAAACACAGCGAGGGGACTCCAACCACAGTCTCTCTCGTTGCCACTAATTGGGCCACACACACCCCACTTGACTGGCATCAGTTGACCCCCCTTTTGAAAAAGAAAAAGATGCTTTGCATGAAGCACTCTCAAAAATACGCGTGCCTTTCCCGTCCCCTGGCTGACCCAGTGGAAGAAAAGTCCTCTGAGAGCCATGACTTGTTCATCTTGGTTCTTTTAGAAACACAGCGAGGGGACTCCAACCACAGTCTCCCTCGTTGCCACTAATTGGGCCACACACACCCCACTTGACTGGCATCAGTTGACCCAATTATCAAGATGAAAAAGATGCTTTGCATGAAGCACTCTCAAAAAATACGCGTGCCTTTCGCCTCCCCTGGCTGACCCAGGGGAAGAAAAGTCCTCTGAGAGCCATGACTTGTTCATCTTGGTTCTTTTCGGAAACACAGCAAGGGGACTCCAACCACAGTCTCTCTCGTTGCCACTAATTGGGCCACACACACCCCACTTGACTGGCATCAGTTGACCCCCCTTTTGAAAAAGAAAAAGATGCTTTGCATGAAGCACTCTCAAAAATACGCGTGCCTTTCCCATCCCCTGGCTGACCCAAAGGAAGAAAAGTCCTCTGAAAGCCATGACTTGTTCATCTTGGTTCTTTTAGAAACACAGCGAGGGGACTCCAACCACAGTCTCTCTCGTTGCCACTAATTGGGCCACACACACTCCACTTGACTGGCATCAGTTGACCCCCCTTTTGAAAAAGAAAAAGATGCTTTGCATGAAGAACTCTCAAAAATACGCGTGCCTTTCCCGTCCCCTGGCTGACCCAGGAGAAGAAAAGTCCTCTGAGAGCCATGACTTGTTCATCTTGGTTCTTTTAGAAACACAGCGAGGGGACTCCAACCACAGTCTCCCTCGTTGCCACTAATTGGGCCACACACACCCCACTTGACTGGCATCAGTTGACCCAATTTTCAAGATGAAAAAGATGCTTTGCATGAAGCACTCTCAAAAATACGCGTGCCTTTCGCCTCCCCTGGCTGACCCAGGGGAAGAAAAGTCCTCTGAGAGCCATGACTTGTTCATCTTGGTTCTTTTCGGAAACACAGCGAGGGGACTCCAACCACAGTCTCTCTCGTTGCCACTAATTGGGCCACACACACCCCACTTGACTGGCATCAGTTGACCCCCCTTTTGAAAAAGAAAAAGATGCTTTGCATGAAGCACTCTCAAAAATACGCGTGCCTTTCCCGTCCCCTGGCTGACCCAGTGGAAGAAAAATCCTCTGAGAGCCATGACTTGTTCATCTTGGTTCTTTTCGGAAACACAGCGAGGGGACTCCAACCACAGTCTCCCTCGTTGCCACTAATTGGGCCACACACACCCCACTTGACTGGCATCAGTTGACCCAATTTTCAAGATGAAAAAGATGCTTTGCATGAAGCACTCTCAAAAATACGCGTGCCTTTCGCCTCCCCTGGCTGACCCAGGGGAAGAAAAGTCCTCTGAGAGCCATGACTTGTTCATCTTGGTTCTTTTAGAAACACAGCGAGGGGACTCCAACCACAGTCTCTCTCGTTGCCACTAATTGGGCCACACACACCCCACTTGACTGGCATCAGTTGACCCCCCTTTTGAAAAAGAAAAAGATGCTTTGCATGAAGCACTCTCAAAAATACGCGTGCCTTTCCCGTCCCCTGGCTGACCCAGTGGAAGAAAAATCCTCTGAGAGCCATGACTTGTTCATCTTGGTTCTTTTCGGAAACACAGCGAGGGGACTCCAACCACAATCTCTCTCGTTGCCACTAATTGGGCCACACACACCCCACTTGACTGGCATCAGTTGACCCCCCTTTTGAAAAAGAAAAAGATGCTTTGCATGAAGCACTCTCAAAAATACGCGTGCCTTTCCCGTCCCCTGGCTGACCCAGGGGAAGAAAAGTCCTCTGAGAGCCATGACTTGTTCATCTTGGTTCTTTTCGGAAACACAGCGAGGGGACTCCAACCACAGTCTCTCTCGTTGCCACTAATTGGGCCACACACACCCCACTTGACTGGCATCAGTTGACCCCCTTTTGAAAAAGAAAAAGATGCTTTGCATGAAGCACTCTCAAAAATACGCGTGCCTTTCCCGTCCCCTGGCTGACCCAGGGGAAGAAAAGTCCTCTGAGAGCCATGACTTGTTCATCTTGGTTCTTTTAGAAACACAGCGAGGGGACTCCAACCACAGTCTCCCTCGTTGCCACTAATTGGGCCACACACACCCCACTTGACTGGCATCAGTTGACCCAATTTTCAAGATGAAAAAGATGCTTTGCATGAAGCACTCTCAAAAATACGCGTGCCTTTCCCGTCCCCTGGCTGACCCAGGGGAAGAAAAGTCCTCTGAGAGCCATGTCCACATTGTCAGTGGACAGACACGTGTGCTTATCTGCCAGCAGACCCCCAGCAGCACTGAAGACAGGTTCCGAGAGAACGCTGGCTGCAGGACACGACAAGATCCCCAAGGCGTACGTGGCGAGCTCAGGCAATTTATCAAGATTGGAAGCCTAAAATGAGCAGGGCTCAAGTTGCACAATAATGGAATCGATGTTTCCTTGCATATACTCATATATCTGTGTGTCCTCCTCTTTTTCCTTGTCCAGCTGTTTTGTTTTCGCATGAGTATATGTCCTTGTCACTTTCCCATGTGTTTGTGTTGTGTTGTGAGTTGTTTGTCACCTTTTGGACACCTTTGAGGGTGTTTTCTAGGTGTTTTTATGTGTTTGTGAATGCCTGCCATTGTTTCCTATGTGGTTCGAGTTCGGTTCGTCGAACGTTCGACGAACCGAACTCGAACGGGACCTCCGTTCGGCGAACCGACCTCGAGCCGAACCGGGACCGGTTCGCTCATCTCTAGTCTTTACCACAATTGTTCAGCACTTAGACATAGGGAGAATAAAATGTTTTACATTGGACACACAGCGTTCATTGTGTTCATCATCATAACATGGAGGACATAAGAAAGAACTAACACACCAAAAAATGGAGACGTCATACAATATAGACTTGAGAAGGAGATACATGCACATAAACAAATTATAATAGTTAAGACAGCACCACCTGCTGCCTGCTTAAAAAAGACCCTCTACAGCAAAAGCCTGCTTCTGTTAAATACTCCTATATTGCTATTATTAATTCTTTAATTTCCAATGGATTTAAAGGGAACCTGTCAAGTGCAATATGCACCGAGACCCACGACCAGTTCTGGGTGCATATTGCTAATCCCTGACTAACCGTCCCTGTATATGTAGTGCCCCTGAGACCATCAGGATGCTACAAGGTTCTTCATCCCCACCAGGATCCAGGGCCTACCCCCTTAGGTACCCAGAACCCCAGTGCCGGTACCACCAAAAACCCAGGTAATCCCAGTTTTTCCAAACAATCCCCCATATAATGGGGCTTAGCTAAGGTGTGACCATGGATGACTGCCTAGAGTTGGAGCCACTTCAGTCCACTAGTTGAGCAGGTGGGAGGGGAAGACTGTGGAGAGTAGTCAGTTAAGCAGGGACTGTGGAAGTGTGAAGGTGGGAGAGAAGGGACACCCTGACTCGAGTTAATGGTAACCTGTTACCCAGGAGAGGTAGTTGCCAGTGGAGTATGGTGGAGTACTCCCGGAACTACACACCGACGGGGTACAGGACCCTAGTACAGGAAAGAGCTTCAAGCCGACCTGTAAACACCTGCACAGCAAAGGGGACCATCAAGGACCTTGTTGACCCTAAAGAATCCAAAGACTCAGTAGCAAAGAGAGAGACGGGGACAGGACCAGAGACTCCACCCCCACAGGGTTCACACTACCATCAGGCGGACAGAGGTGGACAAACCACAAACCGGGGACCCCCAATGTTTCATACCATGGGGACCCACTTACCAGAGACAGGTGCAGAGGAAGAAGGTACCAGAGAACCAGACTGGCACTGGGACGAAGTGGACCTTGAGGCGAAACCAGCCGGCCTTGGACAATCAGTTAACACCTGAAAAGTGAGTAAACCAGTTGCCCTAATTACCTGTCTGGACTCCATCTTGTGACATCTACTGCACCATACACCTGTTGGAGTAACACCCTACTTGCGGAGGGCCCACGTCATCAGAGCTGCACATTCCATCAGCCCCAGCAAAACCTGCAACGGCAGCTCCCTACACTTAGCCGCATCACCGCAAGTGGCATCACAAATAACTTTATTCACAAATCCCCTGTAAATATCCCCCATTACATAAAGGGCCCAGGGCACGGAACCTGAGAACGATCAACACCGTGCATCCCCAATAGAGACACTGCCTGGAACCGAGTACTCCATATCCCTGGGTGCTACATATACACTAAGATAGATAAAGAGATCTTTAGAAAAAGTATTTCTAAATATTTTTTATCTTATGCTAATGAGTGCAGGGACTAGTGTGAAGCCCCTCATCTGCAGCGATCGCCTCTGGGACCTCAGGGACTTCTCTCCACCTCCAGGGTCTTCACGTGCTGGAAATCTTCTGGCCACAGGTAAGTCAGGTTAACTTTAATAGGATTCGTGACGCCACTCTCGGTGTTGCGGTCAGGGGGTAACTGCCATTGCAGTTTAACGAGCGTCTGGGGCTGATGGTATGTGCAGTTAGAGGATGTGGCCTCCTGAGAGTGAGGCTGGCCCCAGGGGCTCGGGTGTATGTGCGTAGTACCACAGGTCGCAGAAGAACTCACACACAGTCCAGAAATGTCTTTCAGGGTTTTTACTCACTTTTTGCTGATAGAGTGAGACAACCGGGGCGATGCTATGATGAACCAGGTGGAACAAGATATCCATCAGGCTGATCCAGGGGTGACTGTCAACTTGCCTTCCTAGCCCTTCTTGTTTGGGGTGACCCCTGACTTGTAGTAATGCGGGAATCACCCAGGGAAGTTGCAACTGCCATTCTCCCCTTTCTGGCCCGTTTTCTGGCAGTGTGGACCAAGTAGAGATGGCTTCTTGCCCTGTCTCACTTATGGGCCCCCTCATTGCTGCTGATGCTGCGGACTCTATGTAGGTTGGTGAGGTACATTCAGCACCCTCACCAGCAGGTTTAGCAGACCGAATACTTGCTTTGTTGCTCTAGGGACCTGTTTCCCCGTGCGGGCCTGGTGTACCAGGAGTCCCCGTACTCAGTCACCTCACTCCTTCCTGAGGTGCCTTTCAGGCCGACTGTGTGGCAACCGAACTCCCCCGCCGACAGCCACGACACGTGCAGGGTCTGACTAGTGACCCTGCACACGTCCTCCTTCTGCGACTGCACACTGCGCTTCCTCACTTCAGACTGGTTCACTACTACCTCCCCACTATGCTTGCCACTGCAGCCTAGCAATCAGCTTCTCCACCCACCACTAGCTGAGATATGGAGGCCACGCCCCCTCCTGGGTCTGCCCAGGGGTCTCCTCCATGATGTGTGTGAGACCTGGTCACTATGTGTCTATGTGTCCACACCCCATTCAGCCATCAGGATTACCTGTTTGTACTGACCCAGCATGGGTGCAGTACTCAGTGGTGCATGACCAGGTCAGGGGCACCACACTAGTCCCAAGGGCATTATGTTATATCCCCCAACTAGCAGCCCTCTTACCATGGCAGCACGCCCACAGTGGCTTACTAATATGCTATTCAATGCAGCGTCACCAGAGTTGAGGCGCGTACCTATGTTCCCGCTTCTGAATGCCAGGCGCTTCCAGTCATGCGCAGTAGACCTCTCTGAAGCCGGGACGCGTACACTTGGCTTCATGCTGCGCATGACCGGATGTGCCCGGCATTCAGAAGCGTGGTTACTGCAAACACAGATATGCGTATCACCGCTGGTAATGCTGAATTGATTAGCATGTTAGCATGCCCCTGTGGGCATGCTAATATGCTAAGAGGGCGGGCAGCTAGTCAGGGGATATAATGCCCTTGGGACTAGTCCCTGTGCTCATTAACATGTCATAAAGAATCTTTAGAAATACTTTTTCTAAGGCCTCTGCCACACTCATGTGGAAATCACGCACGTGCCGCGAGACACTTATTTTACCTGCATGTTGTGTGTGGTAAGTACGTGTCTCCGGTACGTGCGGTCCACATGCGTTCTCCGTGTGCAATCTGCGATAACACACGGAGAACCGGTAATTTACATACTCACGTGGTCCTTGCTTCTGTCCAGGGTACTGAACTTCGGCTCCAGCCACGCCCACTCCCCGCTGATGCTGCTTCCGGCCGAGCGGAGGGGCGGAGATCAGAACCAGTGACATCACGCCCACCTCCTTTACATGCTCATAATGAGCGCCGGCGGGCAGCAACTGTTTGCAGTGGAAGATTCTGCAGGGAAGAAGGAGGTGAGTATTTGTTTTTTTTTATTTTATAATAAAGACACGTGTTTCTCCGGTGCATGTCACACGGGACCGCATCCACACTACATCCGTGTGGTACGGGTGCGGGCCGTGTGACAGCCGTGATGCCGGAGGATACGTGGACATGTCGGCCGTTTTTAAACACGCACAAACGTACAATCCACACGGACACACGTTCCGTGTGGATTTACGTTAATGTGCCTTTTACCATAAGGTCACTAAAAAGAGAAAGTAGCGCCTATGAGTAGTACCCGCGGGTCTAATAATGAATTTAGAAATATAAGAATTTGCTCACCTGGTGAGGTTGTGCGCCCTCGCACAACCCCGGTTTAGTTGTATAGATCCTCCGATCTTATCTGGATTGGGAGTTTGAAGCCTTGGTAGCGATCCTGTTAGATCGTGATCTTTGTTGGAGATGTCCGGATTCAGGGCCGCTGGTTCCTCCTGAAATCCCCGGCACTATGGGTTCTGGAGTATTACAGCGATCCTCCGTTCTCCAGCTGAGGGTTTCACTTCCAAATGGAGTGCCTATGTCTTGCTGCAGCTCTGACCGAATCCCTCAGAAGGGAGTGTGCATATGGTGGGTGATTGGATTATCGGTCTGGCGAGCGCTGACAATGCACAGGTTCCGTTAAGATTAAAGTTGTTTTATTATTAAAATATTTCAGAATGCTCCTGTTATTCAGATACAACGCGTTTCAGCATTACATCAATGCTTTCCTCAGGTATAACAGGGGTATTTCTCAAGCAATATATATATAAGGGTTGCACAGGTGATGTTCTTGTGGGTGTGCCATTAATTAGAACTTTTGCTTCCTTTATACAAAATATAGTGAGATAAAATTTATTTAGTTTCATAATGAAATGATTATTATAAAATAGTTGTTAAAATCCTTTTAAGGGTATTAGATATATAGTATAAATAAATAATATATAGTAAGATTTGTTATATGATAAAAATTATTTGAATTAGAATTAATAAAATTTTATAATTTTTTTAAAAGAAATCCGTTTCAGAGTTTTAATTTTTCCTTTGTATGTTTCTTTAAAATTGTGTTCTCTATATTTCTACTGTGTTTTATTTTTCTACTATGTATGTATGTATTATAGTATCTTTATAAATGAAATTCCTTTAAGGATTTTTCTCAATTTCTCTTAAAGGGATTTTTTTCTCTTAAAGGGATTTTTTTCCTAAAAGGGATTTTTTACTGAAGGAATCAGACATTTAGTAATCTTATCTGGCTACATTGTCCAATGTTAAATTGTGCCCTTCTGGGGCTAAAGTACCCAGTTTGAAAATCCAAAAACTTTCTCTCCTAGTTAATTTCATTAATGCTTCTGGGTCTTTATTATCGACAGAGTCTATAATGATGAGGGTCATCTTCGTGTGATCCCTATTATGCTGAATGCTATAATGTTTTGAAATACTGTGTTGCATATAGCCATTTTTAATATTATGCCGATGTTTGTTTAATCTGGAGTGCATTTCTTGTATTGTTCGACCCACATATTGTGTGCCGCATGGGCATTCTAGGAGATAGATTATATATGTAGATTTACAATTGAAGATATATTTTATTGGGAAGGTCTCCCCTGTAGTTTTGGAGGTAAAAGTTTTAGCTCCTTTTTTCATGACTTGACAGCAAAGGCATTTGGATGCTGTGCAGGGGTAGCATCCCCAGAGGTTCGGATTGTCTGTTTTGATTATTTTTGGTTTTATGGATGTGTTGCTGGGTGCAACCATATTTCCTATGTTCCTATTTTTCCTATATATAATCGTTGGTTTATGAGGTATATGGTCTGTTAGAATAGGGTCATTTTTCAAAATGAACCAATATTTGTTCATTAATTTTTCTATGTGGGTTCTCTGTTGGCAATATGTAGTGATTAAACTCCATTTTAAATATTTGTTTTTTCTTTCTTTTTCCATTGTGTTTTCTTGTTTAGGTTGTAAGCATTTTTCTTGGGTGAGGAGATTTGTCTTTTTATAGGCATCTTGAATAAGTTTTTTTGGGTAGCCTTTTTCTAAAAACCGCTGCTTTAAAGTCTTGGATTCATTTTTGTAGTCTTCATCGGCCGTACAGTTTTTCCTAATTCTCCTGTATTGTCCGTATGGGATGTTGCGTATCCACCTTGGTAGGTGTCCGCTATCAAATTTAAGGTAGCTATTGACATCCACCGTCTTAAAGTGTGTAGACGTTGTGATATTACCAGTTCCATTACGGGTGATCTGTAAGTCCAGATATTGGATCGTGTGCTCTGAATAATTAGATGTAAAGGAAAGACCCCAACTGTTTCTGTTTATTTCTTTTATAAATTCTTTTGCTTCTGTTAGTGAACCCCTCCATATTATGAAGAGGTCATCGATAAAGCGACGGTATAAGGCTATATGTTCTCTGTATTTTGACTGTGCGATGGAGACGGATTCAAATGCACCCATGAACAGATTTGCATAGCTTGGTGCGAATCGCGTCCCCATCGCACAGCCTTTAATTTGTCTGTAATAAGACCCTTCAAATGAAAATACATTGTTCTCCAATATAAATGCTATTGCCGTTGTTATAAATTGTCTTTGGATTGGGGGGATTTCTTTATCTTTTTTCAGAGTTTCATCTATGACTTGTAAGCCTTTATCATGTGCTATGTTGTTATATAAAGCGCATACGTCCAATGTAATTAAAATGCTGTCTTTTTGAGGGGGTAAATTAAATAGTTCTTTTATTAGTTGGGTTGAATCTTTTAAGTATGAGTCCAGTTGGACTACATATTCTTGTAAGAATAGATCTACATAATGAGAAAGGTTGCTGGTAATAGAATTTATTCCTGAAATTATTGGGCGTCCTGGTGGATTTATTGGGTCCTTATGTATTTTGGGTAGATAGTAAAAGTATGGTGTCCTGAAATTTGTAATATTTAGAAATTTTTCTTCTTTTTTATTTAATATTCCTTTTTCTGAAGCTTCCCTAATGATTTTACTATAGTTGGTAAAGATCTGGGGCGAGGGATCTTGTTTTATTGGTTCATAGTATTCCCTATCATTCAACATTTTAATACCTTCATTAATGTACCATGATCTGTTCATTATCACTACTCCTCCTCCTTTGTCTGCTCTTTTTATAACTATATTCTCGTTTTCCCTTAAGGTGATGATGGCTCTTGATTCTCCTGGTGTTAGATTCTTTTTTATTCTTGGATTGATATAGGATCTGATTTCTTTTAATATTATTTGTTGGAAAGTTTCCACATGTGAACCCTTATGATGGATTGGGTAGAATTTACTAGTTTTATTTATCGGGTTCACGTGTCTGGTAATTAACTGTGGATCTTCAGTATTATCTTGGTATTTTTGTATGTTGTGTCCTTGTTCGTTCTGTCCTTTTCCTTTCTCTTCTATCATGAAATGCCTTTGTATTGTAATTTTTTTGAAAAAATTGTTCAGATCTAGGTATAACGAAAAGGTATCTAATCCTGAATTAGGGCTATAGGAAAGCCCATGGTTCAGGAGTGATTTTTCGTCCTTCGTTAGCGTATGATCAGATATATTAAATATCCCTGTTGTTTCTACTGATGTATTCATGTTCACCTCTCTTTCATCTATTTTATTTAGTTTAACATCTTTTTTCTGTTCTACTGTTGTACCGTCTTTATTTTTTTCGATATGATCTCTTGTTTGTTCATTGGATCTTCCTCTATGTTGTCCAGTTCCTCCTCTACATCCTCTCCTTCTCTTTTTCTTTTGGATTGCCGTCCTGGGACCACCCGAAAATAATGTGTAATTTTCATATTATTTGTTTCTTTGGTTTTGATAGGGCTTTGTTCTTTGGTTTTAACAGGACTTATTTCTGTTAGATTATTTTTATCTTCATCCGATTTTGAAGGGTATATAGTTCCCTTTAATTGTATGGGACTTATTATAATAGAAGGGGATTCTTCATGTATTGTTAGTATTGAGAGATCGAGGAATTGTGCAATATCCTCATTGTCTATATTTCCTATTTGTATTTCACTCATTTTTAATGTGGTGTTCTTCATGTTTGGACTGTTCAGGATGGGACTGATCGTGGTGGTATTCATCCTTACAGTGGGAACCGGTGTTTCATTAGTAATTATATTCTGTGGAGGGCTATTTGCGTCTATTGTGGATTTTATTAATACGGGGGTGTTACTAGAATCTGGCTCATAAATTTTTCTTTGATTGATCCCATTTTCGGGAGTAGGGTCGAATTCCATGGATGTTATACTTTGATCAAGGGATGAAATTACATTGTCATTCTGAGTACTATATCTATTATTTGTTTTGGTCATATTTCTGAGCTTAGATTTATGTTGCTCATAATAGTTTTTCTGTTTTTCCGACATGAAGTCATTGGAATAGTTGGATTCCTGATTACTTCTTTTTTGATTAGCTTTATTAGTAATATTGGGTTTATTTATGGGTTTTTCTTTTTGGTTCATTGTTTTCTTATTATTTTTATTTATATTTTGTTGTGGGGTGGGTTTGATACTATTATCCTTATTAGTCGAGCTTTGATGGTTAGTTTTAATGTCTATAGTATCCTCATTCTTAGCACTAACGAAGGTTATCTTATGTTTATCTTTCAAATAATTTATTGCTTTTTTCTTTAATAGTTCTTCTTCGTATTTATCTAAAGTTATTTTCAGTATAAGGTCTATTTCATTATAGTCATAGGTATGTATGTAGAGGTTAAGGGTTAATCTCAGTTTATTTAATTCAGTTATAGCTTCTTCGACTATGCGGGTATTTTTCCTTATAATTAATTTTATCAATCCTTGAGAGCATAAGTGTGAGTATTCCTCCCATTTATTAGTAAATTCGATGTCATTGGGGTATGGTGATCTTAATGGTATTTTAAATTCTTCAGGGATTATGTTTTCTTTAAGATATTTCTCCATGAATAGTTTATTCAAACTGTTGGTTATTTCTATTTTGCTATTGCGTTCATACTCTGAGAATAATTCGGCCATATTTTTCTTTTCTATTCTATCCAGTCTTCTAATATTATCTTCGATACGTTCTATATTACCACTTTTATTACCCAATAAATTATCAATAAATAGCTCCCTATGTGTTAGTCTGTCGATCTTAAAGAAATCCATTCTTTTATTTTATTTTTTGTATATGTATAGAAATATATCTATCTATTTTTATATATATGTGTATATGGATGAGTAAATGTGTGAATTTGGTGGGGTTTCTGCTAGGTTTCTTTTATATTTATATTTAATTCCAGGAGAACTGAAGTAGTCAGTATTTGTCTGTTTTCTTATAGTGTCTTTTGTTTTCCTTAGTCTTTCATATAAGTTCTTAGTTTATAGTTCTTAGTTCGAAATTCTTATTATTTCTTTCTTTTCTTCCTAGACCTCAGGTAGTTACTCTGCTGCTTGTTGGGATAATCCCACGCTGATTCGCGTTCAAAGAGTCACTAAAAAGAGAAAGTAGCGCCTATGAGTAGTACCCGCGGGTCTAATAATGAATTTAGAAATATAAGAATTTGCTCACCTGGTGAGGTTGTGCGCCCTCGCACAACCCCGGTTTAGTTGTATAGATCCTCCGATCTTATCTGGATTGGGAGTTTGAAGCCTTGGTAGCGATCCTGTTAGATCGTGATCTTTGTTGGAGATGTCCGGATTCAGGGCCGCTGGTTCCTCCTGAAATCCCCGGCACTATGGGTTCTGGAGTATTACAGCGATCCTCCGTTCTCCAGCTGAGGGTTTCACTTCCAAATGGAGTGCCTATGTCTTGCTGCAGCTCTGACCGAATCCCTCAGAAGGGAGTGTGCATATGGTGGGTGATTGGATTATCGGTCTGGCGAGCGCTGACAATGCACAGGTTCCGTTAAGATTAAAGTTGTTTTATTATTAAAATATTTCAGAATGCTCCTGTTATTCAGATACAACGCGTTTCAGCATTACATCAATGCTTTCCTCAGGTATAACAGGGGTATTTCTCAAGCAATATATATATAAGGGTTGCACAGGTGATGTTCTTGTGGGTGTGCCATTAATTAGAACTTTTGCTTCCTTTATACAAAATATAGTGAGATAAAATTTATTTAGTTTCATAATGAAATGATTATTATAAAATAGTTGTTAAAATCCTTTTAAGGGTATTAGATATATAGTATAAATAAATAATATATAGTAAGATTTGTTATATGATAAAAATTATTTGAATTAGAATTAATAAAATTTTATAATTTTTTTAAAAGAAATCCGTTTCAGAGTTTTAATTTTTCCTTTGTATGTTTCTTTAAAATTGTGTTCTCTATATTTCTACTGTGTTTTATTTTTCTACTATGTATGTATGTATTATAGTATCTTTATAAATGAAATTCCTTTAAGGATTTTTCTCAATTTCTCTTAAAGGGATTTTTTTCTCTTAAAGGGATTTTTTTCCTAAAAGGGATTTTTTACTGAAGGAATCAGACATTTAGTAATCTTATCTGGCTACATTGTCCAGTGTTAAATTGTGCCCTTCTGGGGCTAAAGTACCCAGTTTGAAAATCCAAAAACTTTCTCTCCTAGTTAATTTCATTAATGCTTCTGGGTCTTTATTATCGACAGAGTCTATAATGATGAGGGTCATCTTCGTGTGATCCCTATTATGCTGAATGCTATAATGTTTTGAAATACTGTGTTGCATATAGCCATTTTTAATATTATGCCGATGTTTGTTTAATCTGGAGTGCATTTCTTGTATTGTTCGACCCACATATTGTGTGCCGCATGGGCATTCTAGGAGATAGATTATATATGTAGATTTACAATTGAAGATATATTTTATTGGGAAGGTCTCCCCTGTAGTTTTGGAGGTAAAAGTTTTAGCTCCTTTTTTCATGACTTGACAGCAAAGGCATTTGGATGCTGTGCAGGGGTAGCATCCCCAGAGGTTCGGATTGTCTGTTTTGATTATTTTTGGTTTTATGGATGTGTTGCTGGGTGCAACCATATTTCCTATGTTCCTTTTTTTCCTATATATAATCGTTGGTTTATGAGGTATATGGTCTGTTAGAATAGGGTCATTTTTCAAAATGAACCAATATTTGTTCATTAATTTTTCTATGTGGGTTCTCTGTTGGCAATATGTAGTGATTAAACTCCATTTTAAATATTTGTTTTTTCTTTCTTTTTCCATTGTGTTTTCTTGTTTAGGTTGTAAGCATTTTTCTTGGGTGAGGAGATTTGTCTTTTTATAGGCATCTTGAATAAGTTTTTTTGGGTAGCCTTTTTCTAAAAACCGCTGCTTTAAAGTCTTGGATTCATTTTTGTAGTCTTCATCGGCCGTACAGTTTTTCCTAATTCTCCTGTATTGTCCGTATGGGATGTTGCGTATCCACCTTGGTAGGTGTCCGCTATCAAATTTAAGGTAGCTATTGACATCCACCGTCTTAAAGTGTGTAGACGTTGTGATATTACCAGTTCCATTACGAGTGATCTGTAAGTCCAGATATTGGATCGTGTGCTCTGAATAATTAGATGTAAAGGAAAGACCCCAACTGTTTCTGTTTATTTCTTTTATAAATTCTTTTGCTTCTGTTAGTGAACCCCTCCATATTATGAAGAGGTCATCGATAAAGCGACGGTATAAGGCTATATGTTCTCTGTATTTTGACTGTGCGATGGAGACGGATTCAAATGCACCCATGAACAGATTTGCATAGCTTGGTGCGAATCGCGTCCCCATCGCACAGCCTTTAATTTTTCTGTAATAAGACCCTTCAAATGAAAATACATTGTTCTCCAATATAAATGCTATTGCCGTTGTTATAAATTGTCTTTGGATTGGGGGGATTTCTTTATCTTTTTTCAGAGTTTCATCTATGACTTGTAAGCCTTTATCATGTGCTATGGTGTTATATAAAGCGCATACGTCCAATGTAATTAAAATGCTGTCTTTTTGAGGGGGTAAATTAAATAGTTCTTTTATTAGTTGGGTTGAATCTTTTAAGTATGAGTCCAGTTGGACTACATATTCTTGTAAGAATAGATCTACATAATGAGAAAGGTTGCTGGTAATAGAATTTATTCCTGAAATTATTGGGCGTCCTGGTGGATTTATTGGGTCCTTATGTATTTTGGGTAGATAGTAAAAGTATGGTGTCCTGAAATTTGTAATATTTAGAAATTTTTCTTCTTTTTTATTTAATATTCCTTTTTCTGAAGCTTCCCTAATGATTTTACTATAGTTGGTAAAGATCTGGGGCGAGGGATCTTGTTTTATTGGTTCATAGTATTCCCTATCATTCAACATTTTAATACCTTCATTAATGTACCATGATCTGTTCATTATCACTACTCCTCCTCCTTTGTCTGCTCTTTTTATAACTATATTCTCGTTTTCCCTTAAGGTGATGATGGCTCTTGATTCTCCTGGTGTTAGATTCTTTTTTATTCTTGGATTGATATAGGATCTGATTTCTTTTAATATAATTTGTTGGAAAGTTTCCACATGTGAACCCTTATGATGGATTGGGTAGAATTTACTAGTTTTATTTATCGGGTTCACGTGTCTGGTAATTAACTGTGGATCTTCAGTATTATCTTGGTATTTTTGTATGTTGTGTCCTTGTTCGTTCTGTCCTTTTCCTTTCTCTTCTATCATGAAATGCCTTTGTATTGTAATTTTTTTGAAAAAATTGTTCAGATCTAGGTATAACGAAAAGGTATCTAATCCTGAATTAGGGCTATAGGAAAGCCCATGGTTCAGGAGTGATTTTTCGTCCTTCGTTAGCGTATGATCAGATATATTAAATATCCCTGTTGTTTCTACTGATGTATTCATGTTCACCTCTCTTTCATCTATTTTATTTAGTTTAACATCTTTTTTCTGTTCTACTGTTGTACCGTCTTTATTTTTTTCGATATGATCTCTTGTTTGTTCATTGGATCTTCCTCTATGTTGTCCAGTTCCTCCTCTACATCCTCTCCTTCTCTTTTTCTTTTGGATTGCCGTCCTGGGACCACCCGAAAATAATGTGTAATTTTCATATTATTTGTTTCTTTGGTTTTAATAGGGCTTTGTTCTTTGGTTTTAACAGGACTTATTTCTGTTAGATTATTTTTATCTTCATCCGATTTTGAAGGGTATATAGTTCCCTTTAATTGTATGGGACTTATTATAATAGAAGGGGATTCTTCATGTATTGTTAGTATTGAGAGATCGAGGAATTGTGCAATATCCTCATTGTCTATATTTCCTATTTGTATTTCACTCATTTTTAATGTGGTGTTCTTCATGTTTGGACTGTTCAGGATGGGACTGATCGTGGTGGTATTCATCCTTACAGTGGGAACCGGTGTTTCATTAGTAATTATATTCTGTGGAGGGCTATTTGCGTCTATTGTGGATTTTATTAATACGGGGGTGTTACTAGAATCTGGCTCATAAATTTTTCTTTGATTGATCCCATTTTCGGGAGTAGGGTCGAATTCCATGGATGTTATACTTTGATCAAGGGATGAAATTACATTGTCATTCTGAGTACTATATCTATTATTTGTTTTGGTCTTATTTCTGAGCTTAGATTTATGTTGCTCATAATAGTTTTTCTGTTTTTCCGACATGAAGTCATTGGAATAGTTGGATTCCTGATTACTTCTTTTTTGATTAGCTTTATTAGTAATATTGGGTTTATTTATGGGTTTTTCTTTTTGGTTCATTGTTTTCTTATTATTTTTATTTATATTTTGTTGTGGGGTGGGTTTGATACTATTATCCTTATTAGTCGAGCTTTGATGGTTAGTTTTAATGTCTATAGTATCCTCATTCTTAGCACTAACGAAGGTTATCTTATGTTTATCTTTCAAATAATTTATTGCTTTTTTCTTTAATAGTTCTTCTTCGTATTTAAAGTTATTTTCAGTATAAGGTCTATTTCATTATTGTCATAGGTATGTATGTAGAGGTTAAGGGTTAATCTCAGTTTATTTAATTCAGTTATAGCTTCTTCGACTATGCGGGTATTTTTCCTTATAATTAATTTTATCAATCCTTGAGAGCATAAGTGTGAGTATTCCTCCCATTTATTAGTAAATTCGATGTCATTGGGGTATGGTGATCTTAATGGTATTTTAAATTCTTCAGGGATTATGTTTTCTTTAAGATATTTCTCCATGAATAGTTTATTCAAACTGTTGGTTATTTCTATTTTGCTATTGCGTTCATACTCTGAGAATAATTCGGCCATATTTTTCTTTTCTATTCTATCCAGTCTTCTAATATTATCTTCGATAAGTTCTATATTACCACTTTTATTACCCAATAAATTATCAATAAATAGCTCCCTATGTGTTAGTCTGTCGATCTTAAAGAAATCCATTCTTTTATTTTATTTTTTGTATATGTATAGAAATATATCTATCTATTTTTATATATATGTGTATATGGATGAGTAAATGTGTGAATTTGGTGGGGTTTCTGCTAGGTTTCTTTTATATTTATATTTAATTCCAGGAGAACTGAAGTAGTCAGTATTTGTCTGTTTTCTTATAGTGTCTTTTGTTTTCCTTAGTCTTTCATATAAGTTCTTAGTTTATAGTTCTTAGTTCGAAATTCTTATTATTTCTTTCTTTTCTTCCTAGACCTCAGGTAGTTACTCTGCTGCTTGTTGGGATAATCCCACGCTGATTCGCGTTCAAAGAGTCACTAAAAAGAGAAAGTAGCGCCTATGAGTAGTACCCGCGGGTCTAATAATGAATTTAGAAATATAAGAATTTGCTCACTGAATTTGTTTCAGTAAAAAATCCCTTTTAGGAAAAAAATCCCTTTAAGAGAAATTGAGAAAAATCCTTAAAGGAATTTCATTTATAAAGATACTATAATACATACATACATAGTAGAAAAATAAAACACAGTAGAAATATAGAGAACACAATTTTAAAGAAACATACAAAGGAAAAATTAAAACTCTGAAACGGATTTCTTTTAAAAAAATTATAAAATTTTATTAATTCTAATTCAAATAATTAAAAAAAATTCTTATATTTCTAAATTCATTATTAGACCCGCGGGTACTACTCATAGGCGCTACTTTCTCTTTTTAGTGACTCTTTGAACGCGAATCAGCGTGGGATTACACCAACAAGCAGCAGAGTAACTACCTGAGGTCTAGGAAGAAAAGAAAGAAATAATAAGAATTTCGAACTAAGAACTATAAACTAAGAACTTATATGAAAGACTAAGGAAAACAAAAGACACTATAAGAAAACAGACAAATACTGACTACTTCAGTTCTCCTGGAATTAAATATAAATATAAAAGAAACCTAGCAGAAACCCCACCAAATTCACACATTTACTCATCCATATACACATATATATAAAAATATATAGATATATTTCTATACATATACAAAAAATAAAATAAAAGAATGGATTTCTTTAAGATCGACAGACTAACACATAGGGAGCTATTTATTGATAATTTATTGGGTAATAAAAGTGGTAATATAGAACGTATCGAAGATAATATTAGAAGACTGGATAGAATAGAAAAGAAAAATATGGCCGAATTATTCTCAGAGTATGATTGCAATAGCAAAATAGAAATAACCAACAGTTTGAATAAACTATTCATGGAGAAATATCTTAAAGAAAACATAATCCCTGAAGAATTTAAAATACCATTAAGATCACCATACCCCAATGACATCGAATTTACTAATAAATGGGAGGAATACTCACACTTATGCTCTCAAGGATTGATAAAATTAATTATAAGGAAAAATACCCGCATAGTCGAAGAAGCTATAACTGAATTAAATAAACTGAGATTAACCCTTAACCTCTACATACATACCTATGACTATAATGAAATAGACCTTATACTGAAAATAACTTTAGATAAATACGAAGAAGAACTATTAAAGAAAAAAGCAATAAATTATTTGAAAGATAAACATAAGATAACCTTCGTTAGTGCTAAGAATGAGGATACTATAGACATTAAAACTAACCATCAAAGCTCGACTAATAAGGATAATAGTATCAAACCCACCCCACAACAAAATATAAATAAAAATAATAAGAAAACAATGAACCAAAAAGAAAAACCCATAAATAAACCCAATATTACTAATAAAGCTAATCAAAAAAGAAGTAATCAGGAATCCAACTATTCCAATGACTTCATGTCGGAAAAACAGAAAAACTATTATGAGCAACATAAATCTAAGCTCAGAAATAAGACCAAAACAAATAATAGATATAGTACTCAGAATGACAATGTAATTTCATCCCTTGATCAAAGTATAACATCCATGGAATTCGACCCTACTCCCGAAAATGGGATCAATCAAAGAAAAATTTATGAGCCAGATTCTAGTAACACCCCCGTATTAATAAAATCCACAATAGACGCAAATAGCCCTCCACAGAATATAATTACTAATGAAACACCGGTTCCCACTGTAAGGATGAATACCACCACGATCAGTCCCATCCTGAACAGTCCAAACATGAAGAACACCACATTAAAAATGAGTGAAATACAAATAGGAAATATAGACAATGAGGATATTGCACAATTCCTCGATCTCTCAATACTAACAATACATGTAGAATCCCCTTCTATTATAATAAGTCCCATACAATTAAAGGGAACTATATACCCTTCAAAATCGGATGAAGATAAAAATAATCTAACAGAAATAAGTCCTGTTAAAACCAAAGAACAAAGCCCTATCAAAACCAAAGAAACAAATAATATGAAAATTACACATTATTTTCGGGTGGTCCCAGGACGGCAATCCAAAAGAAAAAGAGAAGGAGAGGATGTAGAGGAGGAACTGGACAACATAGAGGAAGATCCAATGAACAAACAAGAGATCATATCGAAAAAAATAAAGACGGTACAACAGTAGAACAGAAAAAAGATGTTAAACTAAATAAAATAGATGAAAGAGAGGTGAACATGAATACATCAGTAGAAACAACAGGGATATTTAATATATCTGATCATACGCTAACGAAGGACGAAAAATCACTCCTGAACCATGGGCTTCCCTATAGCCCTAATTCAGGATTAGATACCTTTTCGTTATACCTAGATCTGAACAATTTTTTCAAAAAAATTACAATACAAAGGCATTTCATGATAGAAGAGAAAGGAAAAGGACAGAACGAACAAGGACACAACATACAAAAATACCAAGATAATACTGAAGATCCACAGTTAATTACCAGACACGTGAACCCGATAAATAAAACTAGTAAATTCTACCCAATCCATCATAAGGGTTCACATGTGGAAACTTTCCAACAAATTATATTAAAAGAAATCAGATCCTATATCAATCCAAGAATAAAAAAGAATCTAACACCAGGAGAATCAAGAGCCATCATCACCTTAAGGGAAAACGAGAATATAGTTATAAAAAGAGCAGACAAAGGAGGAGGAGTAGTGATAATGAACAGATCATGGTACATTAATGAAGGTATTAAAATGTTGAATGATAGGGAATACTATGAACCAATAAAACAAGATCCCTCGCCCCAGATCTTTACCAACTATAGTAAAATCATTAGGGAAGCTTCAGAAAAAGGAATATTAAATAAAAAAGAAGAAAAATTTCTAAATATTACAAATTTCAGGACACCATACTTTTACTATCTACCCAAAATACATAAGGACCCAATAAATCCACCAGGACGCCCAATAATTTCAGGAATAAATTCTATTACCAGCAACCTTTCTCATTATGTAGATCTATTCTTACAAGAATATGTAGTCCAACTGGACTCATACTTAAAAGATTCAACCCAACTAATAAAAGAACTATTTAATTTACCCCCTCAAAAAGACAGCATTTTAATTACATTGGACGTATGCGCTTTATATAACAACATAGCACATGATAAAGGCTTACAAGTCATAGATGAAACTCTGAAAAAAGATAAAGAAATCCCCCCAATCCAAAGACAATTTATAACAACGGCAATAGCATTTATATTGGAGAACAATGTATTTTCATTTGAAGGGTCTTATTACAGACAAATTAAAGGCTGTGCGATGGGGACGCGATTCGCACCAAGCTATGCAAATCTGTTCATGGGTGCATTTGAATCCGTCTCCATCGCACAGTCAAAATACAGAGAACATATAGCCTTATACCGTCGCTTTATCGATGACCTCTTCATAATATGGAGGGGTTCACTAACAGAAGTAAAAGAATTTATAAAAGAAATAAACAGAAACAGTTGGGGTCTTTCCTTTACATCTAATTATTCAGAGCACACGATCCAATATCTGGACTTACAGATCACCCGTAATGGAACTGGTAATATCACAACATCTACACACGTTAAGACGGTGGATGTCAATAGCTACCTTAAATTTGATAGCGGACACCTACCAAGGTGGATACGCAACATCCCATACGGACAATACAGGAGAATTAGGAAAAACTGTACGGCCGATGAAGACTACAAAAATGAATCCAAGACTTTAAAGCAGCGGTTTTTAGAAAAAGGCTACCCAAAAAAACTTATTCAAGATGCCTATAAAAAGACAAATCTCCTCACCCAAGAAAAATGCTTACAACCTAAACAAGAAAACACAATGGAAAAAGAAAGAAAAAACAAATATTTAAAATGGAGTTTAATCACTACATATTGCCAACAGAGAACCCACATAGAAAAATTAATGAACAAATATTGGTTCATTTTGAAAAATGACCCTATTCTAACAGACCATATACCTCATAAACCAACGATTATATATAGGAAAAATAGGAACATAGGAAATATGGTTGCACCCAGCAACACATCCATAAAACCAAAAATAATCAAAACAGACAATCCGAACCTCTGGGGATGCTACCCCTGCACAGCATCCAAATGCCTTTGCTGTCAAGTCATGAAAAAAGGAGCTAAAACTTTTACCTCCAAAACTACAGGGGAGACCTTCCCAATAAAATATATCTTCAATTGTAAATCTACATATATAATCTATCTCCTAGAATGCCCATGCGGCACACAATATGTGGGTCGAACAATACAAGAAATGCACTCCAGATTAAACAAACATCGGCATAATATTAAAAATGGCTATATGCAACACAGTATTTCAAAACATTATAGCATTCAGCATAATAGGGATCACACGAAGATGACCCTCATCATTATAGACTCTGTCGATAATAAAGACCCAGAAGCATTAATGAAATTAACTAGGAGAGAAAGTTTTTGGATTTTCAAACTGGGTACTTTAGCCCCAGAAGGGCACAATTTAACATTGGACAATGTAGCCAGATAAGATTACTAAATGTCTGATTCCTTCAGTAAAAAATCCCTTTTAGGAAAAAAATCCCTTTAAGAGAAAAAAATCCCTTTAAGAGAAATTGAGAAAAATCCTTAAAGGAATTTCATTTATAAAGATACTATAATACATACATACATAGTAGAAAAATAAAACACAGTAGAAATATAGAGAACACAATTTTAAAGAAACATACAAAGGAAAAATTAAAACTCTGAAACGGATTTCTTTTAAAAAAATTATAAAATTTTATTAATTCTAATTCAAATAATTTTTATCATATAACAAATCTTACTATATATTATTTATTTATACTATATATCTAATACCCTTAAAAGGATTTTAACAACTATTTTATAATAATCATTTCATTATGAAACTAAATAAATTTTATCTCACTATATTTTGTATAAAGGAAGCAAAAGTTCTAATTAATGGCACACCCACAAGAACATCACCTGTGCAACCCTTATATATATATTGCTTGAGAAATACCCCTGTTATACCTGAGGAAAGCATTGATGTAATGCTGAAACGCGTTGTATCTGAATAACAGGAGCATTCTGAAATATTTTAATAATAAAACAACTTTAATCTTAACGGAACCTGTGCATTGTCAGCGCTCGCCAGACCGATAATCCAATCACCCACCATATGCACACTCCCTTCTGAGGGATTCGGTCAGAGCTGCAGCAAGACATAGGCACTCCATTTGGAAGTGAAACCCTCAGCTGGAGAACGGAGGATCGCTGTAATACTCCAGAACCCATAGTGCCGGGGATTTCAGGAGGAACCAGCGGCCCTGAATCCGGACATCTCCAACAAAGATCATGATCTAACAGGATCGCTACCAAGGCTTCAAACTCCCAATCCAGATAAGATCGGAGGATCTATACAACTAAACCGGGGTTGTGCGAGGGCGCACAACCTCACCAGGTGAGCAAATTCTTATATTTCTAAATTCATTATTAGACCCGCGGGTACTACTCATAGGCGCTACTTTCTCTTTTTAGTGACTCTTTGAACGCGAATCAGCGTGGGATTATCCCAACAAGCAGCAGAGTAACTACCTGAGGTCTAGGAAGAAAAGAAAGAAATAATAAGAATTTCGAACTAAGAACTATAAACTAAGAACTTATATGAAAGACTAAGGAAAACAAAAGACACTATAAGAAAACAGACAAATACTGACTACTTCAGTTCTCCTGGAATTAAATATAAATATAAAAGAAACCTAGCAGAAACCCCACCAAATTCACACATTTACTCATCCATATACACATATATATAAAAATAGATAGATATATTTCTATACATATACAAAAAATAAAATAAAAGAATGGATTTCTTTAAGATCGACAGACTAACACATAGGGAGCTATTTATTGATAATTTATTGGGTAATAAAAGTGGTAATATAGAACTTATCGAAGATAATATTAGAAGACTGGATAGAATAGAAAAGAAAAATATGGCCGAATTATTCTCAGAGTATGAACGCAATAGCAAAATAGAAATAACCAACAGTTTGAATAAACTATTCATGGAGAAATATCTTAAAGAAAACATAATCCCTGAAGAATTTAAAATACCATTAAGATCGCCATACCCCAATGACATCGAATTTACTAATAAATGGGAGGAATACTCACACTTATGCTCTCAAGGATTGATAAAATTAATTATAAGGAAAAATACCCGCATAGTCGAAGAAGCTATAACTGAATTAAATAAACTGAGATTAACCCTTAACCTCTACATACATACCTATGACTATAATGAAATAGACCTTATACTGAAAATAACTTTAGATAAATACGAAGAAGAACTATTAAAGAAAAAAGCAATAAATTATTTGAAAGATAAACATAAGATAACCTTCGTTAGTGCTAAGAATGAGGATACTATAGACATTAAAACTAACCATCAAAGCTCGACTAATAAGGATAATAGTATCAAACCCACCCCACAACAAAATATAAATAAAAATAATAAGAAAACAATGAACCAAAAAGAAAAACCCATAAATAAACCCAATATTACTAATAAAGCTAATCAAAAAAGAAGTAATCAGGAATCCAACTATTCCAATGACTTCATGTCGGAAAAACAGAAAAACTATTATGAGCAACATAAATCTAAGCTCAGAAATAAGACCAAAACAAATAATAGATATAGTACTCAGAATGACAATGTAATTTCATCCCTTGATCAAAGTATAACATCCATGGAATTCGACCCTACTCCCGAAAATGGGATCAATCAAAGAAAAATTTATGAGCCAGATTCTAGTAACACCCCCGTATTAATAAAATCCACAATAGACGCAAATAGCCCTCCACAGAATATAATTACTAATGAAACACCGGTTCCCACTGTAAGGATGAATACCACCACGATCAGTCCCATCCTGAACAGTCCAAACATGAAGAACACCACATTAAAAATGAGTGAAATACAAATAGGAAATATAGACAATGAGGATATTGCACAATTCCTCGATCTCTCAATACTAACAATACATGAAGAATCCCCTTCTATTATAATAAGTCCCATACAATTAAAGGGAACTATATACCCTTCAAAATCGGATGAAGATAAAAATAATCTAACAGAAATAAGTCCTGTTAAAACCAAAGAACAAAGCCCTATCAAAACCAAAGAAACAAATAATATGAAAATTACACATTATTTTCGGGTGGTCCCAGGACGGCAATCCAAAAGAAAAAGAGAAGGAGAGGATGTAGAGGAGGAACTGGACAACATAGAGGAAGATCCAATGAACAAACAAGAGATCATATCGAAAAAAATAAAGACGGTACAACAGTAGAACAGAAAAAAGATGTTAAACTAAATAAAATAGATGAAAGAGAGGTGAACATGAATACATCAGTAGAAACAACAGGGATATTTAATATATCTGATCATACGCTAACGAAGGACGAAAAATCACTCCTGAACCATGGGCTTTCCTATAGCCCTAATTCAGGATTAGATACCTTTTCGTTATACCTAGATCTGAACAATTTTTTCAAAAAAATTACAATACAAAGGCATTTCATGATAGAAGAGAAAGGAAAAGGACAGAACGAACAAGGACACAACATACAAAAATACCAAGATAATACTGAAGATCCACAGTTAATTACCAGACACGTGAACCCGATAAAACTAGTAAATTCTACCCAATCCATCATAAGGGTTCACATGTGGAAACTTTCCAACAAATAATATTAAAAGAAATCAGATCCTATATCAATCCAAGAATAAAAAAGAATCTAACACCAGGAGAATCAAGAGCCATCATCACCTTAAGGGAAAACGAGAATATAGTTATAAAAAGAGCAGACAAAGGAGGAGGAGTAGTGATAATGAACAGATCATGGTACATTAATGAAGGTATTAAAATGTTGAATGATAGGGAATACTATGAACCAATAAAACAAGATCCCTCGCCCCAGATCTTTACCAACTATAGTAAAATCATTAGGGAAGCTTCAGAAAAAGGAATATTAAATAAAAAAGAAGAAAAATTTCTAAATATTACAAATTTCAGGACACCATACTTTTACTATCTACCCAAAATACATAAGGACCCAATAAATCCACCAGGACGCCCAATAATTTCAGGAATAAATTCTATTACCAGCAACCTTTCTCATTATGTAGATCTATTCTTACAAGAATATGTAGTCCAACTGGACTCATACTTAAAAGATTCAACCCAACTAATAAAAGAACTATTTAATTTACCCCCTCAAAAAGACAGCATTTTAATTACATTGGACGTATGCGCTTTATATAACAACATAGCACATGATAAAGGCTTACAAGTCATAGATGAAACTCTGAAAAAAGATAAAGAAATCCCCCCAATCCAAAGACAATTTATAACAACGGCAATAGCATTTATATTGGAGAACAATGTATTTTCATTTGAAGGGTCTTATTACAGACAAATTAAAGGCTGTGCGATGGGGACGCGATTCGCACCAAGCTATGCAAATCTGTTCATGGGTGCATTTGAATCCGTCTCCATCGCACAGTCAAAATACAGAGAACATATAGCCTTATACCGTCGCTTTATCGATGACCTCTTCATAATATGGAGGGGTTCACTAACAGAAGCAAAAGAATTTATAAAAGAAATAAACAGAAACAGTTGGGGTCTTTCCTTTACATCTAATTATTCAGAGCACACGATCCAATATCTGGACTTACAGATCACCCGTAATGGAACTGGTAATATCACAACGTCTACACACTTTAAGACGGTGGATGTCAATAGCTACCTTAAATTTGATAGCGGACACCTACCAAGGTGGATACGCAACATCCCATACGGACAATACAGGAGAATTAGGAAAAACTGTACGGCCGATGAAGACTACAAAAATGAATCCAAGACTTTAAAGCAGCGGTTTTTAGAAAAAGGCTACCCAAAAAAACTTATTCAAGATGCCTATAAAAAGACAAATCTCCTCACCCAAGAAAAATGCTTACAACCTAAACAAGAAAACACAATGGAAAAAGAAAGAAAAAACAAATATTTAAAATGGAGTTTAATCACTACATATTGCCAACAGAGAACCCACATAGAAAAATTAATGAACAAATATTGGTTCATTTTGAAAAATGACCCTATTCTAACAGACCATATACCTCATAAACCAACGATTATATATAGGAAAAATAGGAACATAGGAAATATGGTTGCACCCAGCAACACATCCATAAAACCAAAAATAATCAAAACAGACAATCCGAACCTCTGGGGATGCTACCCCTGCACAGCATCCAAATGCCTTTGCTGTCAAGTCATGAAAAAAGGAGCTAAAACTTTTACCTCCAAAACTACAGGGGAGACCTTCCCAATAAAATATATCTTCAATTGTAAATCTACATATATAATCTATCTCCTAGAATGCCCATGCGGCACACAATATGTGGGTCGAACAATACAAGAAATGCACTCCAGATTAAACAAACATCGGCATAATATTAAAAATGGCTATATGCAACACAGTATTTCAAAACATTATAGCATTCAGCATAATAGGGATCACACGAAGATGACCCTCATCATTATAGACTCTGTCGATAATAAAGACCCAGAAGCATTAATGAAATTAACTAGGAGAGAAAGTTTTTGGATTTTCAAACTGGGTACTTTAGCCCCAGAAGGGCACAATTTAACATTGGACAATGTAGCCAGATAAGATTACTAAATGTCTGATTCCTTCAGTAAAAAATCCCTTTTAGGAAAAAAATCCCTTTAAGAGAAAAAAATCCCTTTAAGAGAAATTGAGAAAAATCCTTAAAGGAATTTCATTTATAAAGATACTATAATACATACATACATAGTAGAAAAATAAAACACAGTAGAAATATAGAGAACACAATTTTAAAGAAACATACAAAGGAAAAATTAAAACTCTGAAACGGATTTCTTTTAAAAAAATTATAAAATTTTATTAATTCTAATTCAAATAATTTTTATCATATAACAAATCTTACTATATATTATTTATTTATACTATATATCTAATACCCTTAAAAGGATTTTAACAACTATTTTATAATAATCATTTCATTATGAAACTAAATAAATTTTATCTCACTATATTTTGTATAAAGGAAGCAAAAGTTCTAATTAATGGCACACCCACAAGAACATCACCTGTGCAACCCTTATATATATATTGCTTGAGAAATACCCCTGTTATACCTGAGGAAAGCATTGATGTAATGCTGAAACGCGTTGTATCTGAATAACAGGAGCATTCTGAAATATTTTAATAATAAAACAACTTTAATCTTAACGGAACCTGTGCATTGTCAGCGCTCGCCAGACCGATAATCCAATCACCCACCATTTTACCATAAAGTAACATTGGTCCACGTGTGAACGTGTCTCCGGTACGTGAAAAAACTGTCAAACACGTACCGGAGGCACGAACGTGTGACAGAGGTCTAAAGAAGTCTTTATCTATGCTGCTAGTTGCAGGGACGGTTAGGCAGGAATTAGAAATATACACCCAGAGCTGCTCAGGGTTTTGGGTGCATATTGCACCTGGCAGGTTCCCTTTAATATCATATGAAGTAATGCCAAAGTTTAAACTTAGATTTATTTGACTACTGAGGCTGCATATGAAATGAAATATTGTTGTGAACACCGTACAGGTAAATGTTAAGCAAGTGCATGCCAAAAGTGTTCCACACAGCTAATTTACTCAGTTTATGTTTGCTTAGTGCGTAAATCGTGAAGGTGTATTGATTGCACTGTTAGTCATGCACAGCTTAAATCTGGGCCT
Source organism: Anomaloglossus baeobatrachus (assembly GCF_048569485.1). NCBI lineage: Eukaryota > Metazoa > Chordata > Amphibia > Anura > Aromobatidae > Anomaloglossus > Anomaloglossus baeobatrachus. The sequence continues at coordinate 295,506,059 of NC_134358.1, read as the reverse complement.
AATTCCAGTGCTTTTCAAAAACATTACCATTTCAAAAGGAAATTGTGACCTCTTCTATAAGAAGGATATGTATTGTAAATGTCCTTTCATAAAAGTAGTCTCAGAATATATATTTTTCAAATGTATTATTTGCTATTTCATAGCTAGATGTGGGAAATGAAAGCCATAAGGTTAAAAAAAATTGTAATGCAGAATTGGTAGCTTTTGTGTTGCACAAGATAAGAAGGTTGTAGAAGTCCCAGTTGTGTCATTAACTGAACTCAAGAAAGGTCAGCTGGATTGTTCTGGGATTAGAATATGTGTTAGCAACATATGTTCTTCATTGTAGATGATATAGAAAAAGACACTTTAAAAAGTTAAGTTTATTAGGAGTGATGATGATGATAAACGAATATATTCAGCACTATTCATTACTCGCACAAATATTAAGGTGTTCGCAATATCTGTTATTTGGTGAACATATTATACCATGCCTCCTATTATTCAAGTCCCCTCACCCGCATGTTTGGCACCTGATTTTCAGCCACTAATCATGCGGGCATTACTTGCCAATCACAGTAATGCTGTAGCCATCTTTCCTACTGGCATTACTGTGATTGGGAGGTGCAGTGAAAGACAAAAAAATGACGTGCAATCATTAAAGTAGGAGAATAATACATAATGAGTTTCCTTGTGGCTGTCAGACTGCTTCTGGGTCCAATCATTAAAGTTCATGAATATGTACTGCTTCCTCTGCCCACCCTCTGTAACAGTGTCTTTGATTGGTGATAGTCCTGCTTCCCCCCGGCCACCCTCTATGGCAGTGTCTGTGATTGGTTGCCCTCACACGAGCTGTCTGGGTCCATCAAGTGGAGTTTAAAAATAAATAAATAATTGGAAAAAATGTTGCAGGGTCCCCCATATTTTGATACCCAGCACAGATAAAACAGACAGCTAAAAGCTGCAGCCCCCAGCTGTGTGCTTTATATCGGTTGTGTATCAAAATACTAGGGACCCCATGCATTTTTAAAAATATTATTTATATAATTTTAAAAAACATCATGCAGTCCACCCCAATTTTGACACCAAGGCAAAGATAAATCAGACAGCTGGGAGCTGGTATTCTCAGGCTGGGGAGGCCCATGGTTATTGGGCCCTCCCCAGCCTAAGAATTGCAGCCCGCAGAAATATCGCTTAATTCAGATGCACCAGTTTCAGCACTTTACCTGGTTTATCCCGATTGCCCTGGTGTGGTGACAATGGGTGTAATATAAGGGTTTAATGACAGCTGTGAATTGTCAAAGAATGACAGCTGTCATCAAGCCCAAGGATAATATTAGGGACTATGAGACTCCTGGCAAAAAAAAATGAAAAAAAAATACTGCATTAAAAAGCATACAAGTTTATTTCCAGGAGATGTAGATTTGGTGCAGAAATGTCTGCAACTAAATAATGAACGTGTGCACATAGCCTAATCTGGTAATCTGGTATTGAGTTCAATTACTTCACCTGAGGTCAAAGCTGGGGTTCAGCTGTGACCTCAGGTGAACTGATTGAACTCAATGACCCTCACCTCAGTTGAAGTAATTGAACTGAATCCTGGATTACTGGATGAAGCGATGTGTGCACATTGAGTATTTGGTTACAGACATTTCTGCACCAAATCTGCAGCTCCTGGCAAAAAAACTGCACCAAAACCACATCAAAACACATGACGAATGAATAGTGTTATTTGTGTATTCGTACCGCATAATGGACCTAATGCAAGTCAATGGGAAGGTTGAGTACTTTTACCAGAGCCAAAAAAAATCGGACAATTTGTGTATTCAAACCAAATAATGAACCTAATGCAAATCAATGAGAAACTTGAGTATTTTTCCAGAGGACCTTCCCAGGAGGTCTGGTGGGACTGTAAAATGCTGCAATGGATGGAAAAGTGCTGAAACTCAATGGAAACAGCATGGTGAAGAATCAGATGTCTGGATGCATTTCTGACTCACATTTGTTTCTGGGAATAATGTTGTCAGAGTATTATAGCACTTTTATGGAGTGACAATGAAAGCTACAAACCAAATCTAAAATGCATTTAGAAAAACTGTTAAGAAACATTCTTTCCTGTAAAATGACTTGGGTGCAAGGCAAAATTAAAAAAAAAATAAGAAAAAAATCCTCCCCTTTAGCCTAAGTTTACATATAGCATTTTTGCTTTTGCTTTTCTCATTGCTTTTAGTCCTGAAAAAAAGTTCAACTGAAAATACAGTTTTAATATTTTTACTACTATCTGGGCATGTGGTGTGTGTGCCATGGTTAGACACCTCCTGTTTAATTTATAAATAGCTGTATTAATCCATGCTAGACTGGATTGTAATTAGGACTGTTTTGTTGATTATTATACCAGAAGGTCTAAAAATGCCGCACAAAATCTCTCTTCAATTACAAAAGCTCCCCCTACACTAACTCCAAACGCATTAAGCACAAGATGATGTCTGTGGATCTTATTTATTTTTTTTGGCCTCTTCCTCCACCATATCCACAGATTTATCATGCGGCCCTCAACCATAATTTTTGGAGGGCCATCTGGCAGCACTCACTCATAGATTTGGGAGAGCTCTCAGGTTGCCATCTACCATACATTTGGGAGGGCCATCACTCATACATTTGATAGAACCCTCAGGCCATTGTCTACCATACATTTGTGAGAGCCCTCTCTCACACATTTGGGAGGGCCTTCACTCATATATTTGGAAAAGCCTTCATCCATTCATTTGGGAGGGCCCTTTCTCATACATTTGGGAGGGCCCGCACTCATACATTTGGAAAAGCCCTCATCCATACATTTGGGAGGGCCCTTTCTCATGCATTTGGTAGGTTAGGATGGAGGGTCAGTGGTTAGCTACATTTGGGAAGGCCCTCTCTCATACATTTTGAGAGGGCCCTCACTCATACATTTGGGAGGGTCCTCTCTCATACATTTGGTAGGGCCTTCACACATATATTTTGGGGGCCCTTATTCTTACAAATCGAAGGTCCCTCTCTCACACATTTTCCCTCAGGTGGCTCTCTCCCAGAATTGTTAGAGGGCCCGTAATCTACTACCTGTTATCCAGGTCTTAATTACCCTCACCATCATTCTCAAGCTGGAAGCACTTTAGCATTGCCTCAGAGAAGTGGCAACAGGCTCTGCTTAAATAAATATCTTTAGATGATAAACTGCACAGCAGAGTTGTTGAAAGGTCTCATAGACCAGACAAATCTGTGGCTCTCAGCCTCCGAAAATACAACAAGGCGTGGTCGTGTGTGATAATGCCTGTAACCTGGTGATGGGGCTAAAGCTTGCACATGTACCATGCCAGGTTATGTGCTTAACTTAGTGATTCAGCAGTTAGTGGAAAACTAAAGGCCCCGTTACACGCAACGACATATCTAACGATATATCGCCGGGGTCACAGATTCCGTGACGCACATCCGGCATCGTTAGTGACGTTGTTGCGTGTGACACCAAGAAGTGGCCGTTAACAATGGAAAATACTCACCAAATCGTCCATCGTTGACACGTCATTCATTTTCAAAAAATCGTTGGTTGTTGAGAGCGCAGGTTGTTCGTCGTTCCCGTGGCAGCACACATCGCTATGTGTGACACCTCGGGAACGACGAACTACAGTGTACCTGTGTCATCAATGAGCACTGAGGTGGGAGTGATGGAGATGCGACTGCTCTCCGCCCCTCTGCTTCTATTGGCGGCCCGCTCTGTGACGTCGCTGTGACGCCGAACGAACCTCCCCCTTTCAGGGGAGGTTGTTCACCGCCCACAGCAAGATCGTTAGAGAGGGCTGTACGTGTGACACTGACAAGCGAGATTGTGTGCCACGGGCAGCAATTTGCCTGTGACGCACAAACGACGGGGGCGGCTGCAATCGCTAGCGATATCGCTAGTGATGTCGCTCCGTGTAAAGCCACCTTTACCGAATTTGCCTGAGTAACTTGTGAAGGTACCCTGTATGTTTTCCCATTTCTACAAGTCAGCTACAGCTGCCACTTAGTTAAATATTAGCTATGGCATAATAATAATAATAACAATAATAATAATAATTTTTATTTACTGTATATAGCAACAAACATATTCCATAGCACTGACTTTACAATGCCAGCTACAACATGCCCGTTGGTATTCCGGGCAGCCTCCAACCATAAGAATCGATGAGTGAATGTGGATATCTGACATCTGTGAGGTTCTACAAAAATTTGAGGAAACAACCAAGATGGTGATGATGACGTCATAATCAGTGTAACCATCCTTATTCTTTGTCTCCTCAAATGTATTTATTTTATTATTAAGTTATAGCGCTATTTATTCCATGGCGCTTTCAAGTGACAAGGGGTATACATAAAATACAAGTACAACAATCATGAACATTACAAAAACAGACTGGTACAGGAGGAGAAAGGACCCTACCTGCTAGGGCTCACAGTCTACAGGGGATGGGTGAGGATACAGTAGGTGAGGACAAAGCTGGTTGTGCAGTGGTGTACTGGTCTAAGGATTATTGTAGGTTGTAGACTTGTCAGAAAAGGTGGGTTTTCAGGTTCCTTTTGAAGCTTTCCACGGTAGCTGAGAGTCTTATATACTGGGGTAGAGTGTTCCAGAGTATGAGGGAAGCGTATGAGAAATCTTGTATGTGATTGTGAGAGGAGATAATAGAGGAGTAGATAAGATTTTTTTGTGAGGATCTCAGGTTGCATGCAGGTAGGTACCAGGAGACTAGATCACAGATGTATGGAGGAGACCAGTTGTGGATGGCTTTGTATATCATGGTTAGTGTTTTGAACTGGAGTCTTTGGGCAATTGGAAGCTAGTGAAAGGATTGGCAGAGTGGCGAGGCTGTGGAATAGTGGGGGACAGGTGGATTAGGCGGGCTACAGAGTTTAGGATAGATTGTAGGGGTGCAAGAGCATTGGGAGGGAGGCCACACCTGATTCTTGGTGAAGGAATGCACGAATCCAGGAGATATCTTTGAGTTGTAGATGGCAGGAGGTAAAGAGATGTTGGATGTGTGGCTTGACGGATAGAGCAAAATCGAGGGTTACTCCAAGGCAACGAGCTTGCGAGACTGGAGAGAGTGAGCAGCCATCAACTTTGATGAATAAGCTTGTTGGGGGGGTTGAGAGTAGGAGAAAAGATAATGTGAATTCAGTTTTGTCCATGTTAAGCTTTAGGAATCGTGCAAAGAAGGATGAAATAGCAGACAGACATTGTGGGATTTTGGTTAGTAAGGAGGTGATTTCAGTTCCAGAGAGATAGATCTGCATATCATTGGCATAGAGGTGATACTGAAAGTCGTGGGACTCTAAAGCTAGGGTCACACGTAGCGATGCAGCAGCAATCATGACGACGATCTGACCTTATAAGGATCGCTGCTGCGTCGTTACATGGTCGCTGGTGAGCTGTCAAACAGGCAGATCTCACCAGCGACCAGTGACCAGCCCCCAGCCAGCAGCGACGCGTGGAAGCGATGCTGCGCTTGGTAACTAAGGTAAATATCGGGTAACCAAGCAAAATGCCACGCTGGTTACCCGATATTTACCTTGGTTACCAGCGCACACCGCTTAGCGCTGGCTCCCTGCACTCGTAGCCAGAGTACACATCGGGTTAATAAGCAAACCTTTGCTTATTTACCCGATGTGTACTCTGGCTACGTGTGCAGGGAGCAGGGAGCCGGCACTGGCAGCCTGAGAGTGGCGGACGCTAGTAACCAAGGTAAATATTGGGTAACCAAGCAAAGCACTTTGCTTAGTTACCCGATGTTTACCTTGGTTAAAGCTTACCGCAGGCTTCCAGAAGCCGTATCCCTGCTTCCTGCACATTCAGTTTGTCGCTCTCTCGCAATCACAGACAGCGATGTGTGCTTCACAGCGGGAGAGCAACATCCAAAAAATGGTCCAGGACATTCAGCAACGAACGGCGACCTCACAACAGGGGCCAGGTCGTTGCTGGATGTCACATACAGCAACATCGCTAGCAAGGTCGCCGCTACGTCACAAAAAATGGTGACTTAGCAGCAACGTCATCGTTGCTCTCGTTGTGTGTGACATGACCATAAGAGATGTGCCAGGCCAAAGATGTAGATGGAAAATAGGAGAGGTCCAAGATGGTGTGATGGAGGCATGTTTAAAGCATAAAGGGAATACACCAGTTGTTAGTGATAGGTTTAAGAGATTGGTTAGTGTCGGGATGATGACTGCGGTGAGGTTGGGGATGAGGTGGTGAAATGTGATCTTGAGAGTAGAGAGGAAAGATTATCTTCTGTCATAGTGGAGAAGCTGGATTTGGAGGAAGAAGGCTGAGTAGTTGTGAGGAGTGGCTGGGGAGATTGTGGGCTAAAGCTTGCTCTAATGTTATCAATGTTCTGCTTGAAGAAAGAGTCAAAGTCTTCACCTGAGATGAGAGGATAAGGAGGTGACGCTGGGGGACGGACGAGAGAGTTGAAGGTGTTGACTAGTTGTTTAGGAGTGTGAGACAGGGAGGATATGAGAGATGAGAAGTAGGTTTGTTTTACAGCAGTGAGTGTGGTCTTGAAATTGGTGAGGGACTATTTATATGCAATGATCTGCTCAGTGGAGTGAGACCTCTTCTATCTTTGCTCAGCAATTCTGTAAGCCCGTCTCAGTTCTTTAGTCTGGCTCACGTGCCAAGGTTATCTGTTGATCATGTGAGTTTTGGTGTGCGTGAGGGTCGCGGTTGATTTGAGAGCTGAAACGATTGTGGTGTTATATAAAATGGCAGCAGCATCTGCGTTGTGTAAGGAAGCAATGTCTGGATCAAGGGACTGAGAAAGTGAGTGTAACTCAAGGTGTTTGACATTTCTGTGAGGGTGTGAACGTTTGTGGAAATGGGGTTGAGAATGTGAGTAGGTTGTGGTCAGAATGGGGAAGACGGGATGTGAACGTTTGTGGAAATGGGGTTGAGAATGTGAGTAGGTTGTGGTCAGAATGGGGAAGACAGGAGTTAGAGAGGTTAAATAGGGAACAGCGGTGGGGCAAGATGAGGTCCAGCATGTGGCCATCTTTGTGAGAAGCTGCAGAGGACCATTGAGTGAGGCCGAAGGAAGAAGTAAGTGTTAAAAGTTTAGAGACCGATGGGTGAGAGATGTCAATGGAGATGTTGAAATCGCCCATGATGATAATAGGGATGTCGGTGGAAAGGAACTAGTAGCCAGGTGGTGAAATGGTCAAAAAAGGTTGTGGCTGGCCCTCGGGGGTGGTAAATGACAGAAAGATGGAGGTTGGGGGGAGTAGATGTGGACGGAGTGCACCTCAAAAGAGGGGAGAGTAGCGGAGAGTGGCAGTGGAATTGGGTTAAAGGAACATTTGTTGGACAGGAGAAAACCAACTCCTCCACCATGTTTGTTACTGGGGCAGGGGATGTTAGACAGATGGAGACCACCATAAGAAAGTGCAGCAGGAGAGGCTGTGTCAGAAGGGGTGAGCCAGGTTTCAATGTTGCCAAGGAAGGAGAGTTTGTTAGTGATAGAAAGGTCATGAATATAGGAAAGTTTAGTGCAGACAGAGCGAGTGTTCCATAGGGCTCCTGTAAGAGGGACTGGGGAGAGAGGCTGGGTGAATTGGTATGAGGTTATAAGGGTTGCGGTAATTTGTTATGGATCATGGAGGAGGGTTAGAAGTGACAGTGGGTTTGTGGTGAGGCGGGCCAGGATTTGGAGAGATATCTCCAGCAATGAGGAGAAGGAGAGAGTGTTAGTAGGTGGGAGAGGCCATGAGGTGGATGTGTGTGTGTGTGTGTGTGTGTGTGTGTCTGGAGACAGAGGGTGTAATGTGGAGGAATATATCTGAGGAGGAGATGAGATGGGTTGGGAGGATGGTTTAGGGATCAGAGGGGTAAGTAAGAAATGAAGTATTATAGGTGTGAAAATGAAAAGAAAGACACACATTGTTTACAATAGCTAGGTATCCAGTTGCCTTCAGGTCCAATTTGGGTCTAATTCATTCCATCATACTTATATGATGCATACTTGTATTGATGTAGACTAAAGTCTTAAGCAGACTCTAGGGCCACAATACACATACAAGTGCAATCAGCTGTGAAGAGGAGGGGTTGTAACTTATCTAGATCACTCAAATCAAAGCTGAGCCCAGATGTGGGATACTATAAGCAAAGTAAACAAGGAGGTCGTAAAGAAAGTGGGGTGATGGAGTGGTCAGTTACAAACATACCAGATTTGCACATGCAGGAGAGAGAAGGGAAATCAGTTCATTGAAAAGTAGGGTGGTTGCTCAAACATACCAGATTTGCATATGCAGGAGAGAGAAGGGAAAACAGTTCATGGAAAAGTAGGGTGGTTGCTCAAACATACCAGATCTGCATATGCAGGAGATAGAAGGGAAATCAGTTCATGGAAAAGTAAAGTGGTTGCTCAAACATGCCAGATCTGCATATGCAGGAGAGAGAAGGGAAATCAGTTCATGGAAAAGTAGGTGGTTGCTCAAACATACCAGATTTGCATATGCAAGAGAAAGAATTAAAATAGAAGCTTTGTATGAGGGTCAGGTGGAGATGGATGAAGAAAGTAGAAAAGGTTGCTATGTGCTTGCCAATCACCTGTCCAGGATGCAGATGCATACATTTGGAAGAGCCTTCAGGTGGTTCTCACCTACTTTTCTGAGGGGCTTTTTAATTTTCTTCCCAGTTTTCAGGGGCAGATCATCAGTTTAATGTGTTGCAACTTGCAAGTATTATAAATGATCTGGTTCACAGTCTTTTTGAGCACTTTGGAAAAAAAATGTGGTTGAGCAACAATCCAGAAGTGTTATGTGGGCTTTACACGAGACGATATATCGTGCGATATGTCGTCGGGGTCACGGTTTTCGTGACGCACATCCGGCATAGCGCACGACGTCGTCTCTAGTGACACCTCCGAGCGTCGCAGTATCGCTCACAAATCATGAGTCGTGTACTCGTCGTTAACTTTCATAATATCGTTTATTTTCATGGGTGCAGGTTGTTCATCGTTTCCGTGGCATCACACATTGCTCCGTGTGACACCACGGGAACGATGAACACAGCGTACCTGCGTCCCACGGCACCCGCCGGCTTAATGAAAGGAAGGAGTTGGGCGGGATGTTTACTTCCCGCTCATCTCCGCCCCTCCGCTTCTATTGGCCGGCTGCCGTGTGACGTTGCTGTGATGCTGAACGTCCCTCCCACTTCAGGAAGTAAACGTTCGTCGCCCACAGCGAGGTCGTCCGGAAGGTAAGTGCGTGAGATGGGGCTTAAACGAGTTTGTGCGCCACGGGCAGCGATTTGCCCGTGACGCAAAAATGAGGGGGGCGGGTACAATCACTCGTGCTATCGCACAATAGATCGACACGTGTAAAGCAGGCTTTAGGAGGAGCAGATGAACTAGAAAGAGAGTCATCTTCTTTTTGGGGACAGGGAAGTTGCCTCTTGGGAGTCTGTCAAACATGGTTGTCTTTATGTTCTGCTACTTTTCCCGTGACCCTCTTGTTATACCCATTTTGGCCAAGACTGATTAATGGTTGTTGTTCACTCATCTCGACCAACGCTACATGGACTTTTCAAGTCTTCATCCTGTGGCAGAGTGAGCTTGTAAAATGATCCAATACCAGAAGACCCTAGTAAATAATTAGTACAGTGCACAAATTCCCATTTAACAACACTGGTGGCAGAGGTCAGTGTTCCTTGGGCAACCAAGGAGGAGAGACGATGAAGACACACACCAGGTCCAACTTAAGCAAGGGAACATGATGAAAGGTCTCAGGCAATTTCATTGACTCTCCCATTGCCTAGGCCAGTGTCAGTAAGATTTAGCTCAGAAGGTACAGAATCAAATTTTGTCCTTTTAGGAATAAGATATGGAAAGAAAGGGCATCTATCAGGCTAGTCGTGAATGAGTGTAACCTGTGTGTGGAAAATTTAGCTCAAAAACGACATATACAAATTTTGTCCTTTTATTAATAAAGTATGGAAAACAACAGCATGTGTCATGGCCAGTCCTTCTTGTGTAAAGAAGTGACTCCAACAGCCTGTACCTTTAGATTGGTCTTGAGTAGTGATGAGCGAGTACTAAAAAGCTCGGGTGCTCGAAGCTCGGGCCGAGCCTCCCAAGATACTCGTGTACTCGGCCCGAGCACCGAGCCCAATGTTATCCTATGGGAGACCCGAGTATTTTTGTGAAATGACCCCCCGGCAGCATGTAGAAACCCTAAAAATGTCACAAAAGTCTCAGAAGAGTGCTCAAATGACATGGCATCAGCATGGGGAAGACCCCTTGAAGCATTTATCACTCAAAAGTCACAGCTGTGAACAATTTTGTCCAAGTTTTACGCCATTTTTACGGACTCACCAGAAAACCTTCCAAAATGACACCAAAATGAATTTTCATGGCGGAAATGTTAAGGGCACATACCCAATAGTGAGATAGAGCTGGTGTATGTTACTTTTTGAGATTAATACATGAAAGATTTTACATGAAAACCTTGTGTGGCACTCCGATGTCCAAAACGCACGTTTTGTGCTTTTTACTAGCGATGTCGGTCATTTTTTTTTTTTTATTCTATCTCCCTCAGTCCGTCGGTCTGTCTCTCTCTGTTTTGTCTGTCCCCCTCTCACAGTCTGTCGGTCAGTTCCCCCCCCTCTCTCTTACTTACCGTTCCCCGATCACTGCCGCGGCGCTGCACAGCTGTTCAAACTCCGGTGGCTTTTCCTCTTTTGAAAAAGCCGGCCGCTCATTAATCAATCTCCTATTCCCTGCTTTCCTGCTTTTCGGCGCCTATGATTGGTTGCAGTGAGACACGCTCCCACACTGAGTGACAGCTGTCTCACTGCACCCAATCACAGCAGCCGGTGTGTGTATACTGTGCAGTGAAATAAATAATTAAAAAAAACGGCGTGCGGTCCCCCCAATTTTAATACCAGCCAGATAAAGCCATACGGCTGAAGGCTGGTATTCTCAGGATGGGGAGCTCCACGTTATGGGGAGCCCCCACCCTAACAATATCAGTCAGCAGCCGTCCAGAATTGCCGCATACATTAGATGCGACAGTTCTGGGGCTGTACCCGGCTCTTCCCGATTTACCCTAGTGCGTTGGCAAATCGGGGTAATAAGGAGTTAATGGCAGCCCATAGCTGCCACTAAATCCTAGATTAATCATGTCAGGTGTCTCCCCGAGATTCCTTCCATGATTAATCTGTAAATTACAGTTAAAAAACACACACACCCGAAAAATCCTTTATTAGAAATAAAAAACACTAACAAAGTCCCTCATTACCAATTTATTAACCCCGACAAACCCTCCATGTCCGGCGTACTCCACAGTCCTCCAGCGTCGCGTCCAGCTCTGCTGCATGGAAGTGACAGGAGCTGCAGAATACACCGCCGCTCCGGTCACCTCCACGCAGCTAATGAGATGAGTATAGCGATCAGCTGAGCTGTCACTGAGGTTACCTCGATCCAGCGGTGGATGCAGCGGTGGCCGCGGGTAACCTCAGTGACAGCTCAGCTGATCGCGCTACTCACCGCCGCTCCAGTCAGCTCCATGCACCAACTGAGGTGAGTATAGCGATCAGCTGCTGTCACTGAGGTTAATCGCGGCCACCGCTGGATCCAGCGGTGGCCGGGAGTTACCTGACTGACAGCAGCTGATCGCGCTATTCCCTTCATTAGCTGCGTGGAGGTGACCGGAGCGGCGGTGTCTTCTGCAGCTCCTGTCACTTCCATGCAGCAGAGCTGGACGCGACGCCGGAGTCTGTGGAGTACGCCGGACATGGAGGGTTTGTCGGGGTTAATAAATTGGTAATGAGGGACTTTGTTAGTGTTTTTTATTTCTAATAAAGGATTTTTCGGGTGTGTGTGTTTTTTAACTGTAATTTACAGATTAATCATGGAAGGAATCTCGGGGAGACGCCTGACATGATTAATCTAGGATTTAGTGGCAGCTATGGGCTGCCATTAACTCCTTATTACCCCGATTTGCCAACGCACTAGGGTAAATCGGGAAGAGCCGGGTACAGCCCCAGAACTGTCGCATATAATGTATGCGGCAATTCTGGGCAGCTGCTGACTGATATTGTTAGGGTGGGGGGCTCCCCATAACGTGGAGCTCCCCATCCTGAGAATACCAGCCTTCAGCTGTATGGCTTTATCTGGCTGGTATTAAAATTGGGGGGACCGCACGCCGTTTTTTTTAATTATTTATTTATTTATTTTACTGCACAGTATAGACCCGCCCACCGGCTGCTGTGATTGGGTGCAGTGTGACACCTGTCACTCAGCGTGGGGGCGTGTCTCACTGCAACCAATCATAGGCGCCTGTGGGCGTGGAAAGCAGGGAATATGAGATGGCTGTGTACAGAGCACAGCGCGCCGGCCGGTATAAAGGCTCGGTCACGCTGTGCAGGCCAGCCAATCACTGCAATTCCACAACTAACAGGGCTGTGGCATTGCAGTGGTCTGCCAGCCAATCCCTGCATGAGGGCTGGCTCTCAAAAGAGCGCCAACATGCAGGGATGAAGACCACGAGTAAAGCACGAGTATTGCAAAATTACTCGGTACCCGCCGAGTAGCCCGAGTACAGTGATACTCGTGCGAGTACCGAGTAGTAACAAGCATGCTCGCTCATCACTAGTCTTGAGGGGCTAGCAAGGGAACACTGCCCTCTGTTGGCCAAAGAAGCCACTCAGAACCAAAAAATGAGAATGCAGTTTCCATGGGGGAAGAGTTTCTGAGAAGGACAAGGTTAGATGAAAACTGTGACTCAGCAGCTCGATATAATAGAGCAGGAGGCCGGCGGAAGTTCAATATTGGCACCAAGAACCAAAATCGAGCAGACGTATGCGCAGAGGTGAGGGACGTTACCCTCCCTGCTAAAGGAAAGAGTGAGCTAATTGCGAACAGTGGAATGTGTGAGTCAAGTCACTTCCGTGAGCTGCTTGCAGACACAGCCTGTCAAGCGCCCAAGCCTGAGCTAGGCGGTTAAGCTGCAGATGCCGCCTGTCAAGACCCTAAGACAGAGCTACGTGGTAAAACCACGGATGCAGCCTGTCAAGATTGATCACAGTTACAAAGTGGCCTGGGTCGTTGCCTCCTGTTGTGGTGTTTAGTATCTGCGGGTGTAGTATTCCCTTTAGGAGAGTTTCCAGTTCTATCCATTTACCCAAAGTACTCAGGGTGATAGCTGGAGAGATGTAGGCTTACTCTGCTGATGCTCTCTCAAGAAAGGCGACTGGGTTAGTGGGTGACCTGATGGGGCTTAATCGCACAACCTATGTTAAAGGAGTGTTCCTCTGGGGATGTTTTGTGAGTAACGAGCTGATGAGACTTACAGTAATTGCTAGTATATCCTGAATCCACTTTGATTGAGTTTGTTTAAACTGAACATATTGCATCCCTGGAAGCTTAAGTTGCATTCCTATGTAGCACCCCAGGGATGTCAATCCAGCTTCAGGGACGCCACAGGGTCTTCTTCTGTATTTGGCAAACAGGTATGTCAGGTTTTGTATGTGTCGTGACGCCACTCGCGGCTTGCGGTCAGAGATATGTATGACTGCCACTGCAGATTTTGCGAGCGTCTGGGGCTGATGGGGACTGCAGTCAGATGGTGTATCCTCCCGTGAGTGAGGCAGGCCCCAGGGGCTCGGGTGTGTAGAATAACGGGTCCCAGAATAATTCAGGCAGAGTCCAAAAGTCCTTTAACTGTTTTTTACTCACATAGATGTTATGGTGAGCTGACCCGGGCATTGCTGTGATGAACCAGGTAGGACCAGGGGCTCCTTCAGGCCAGTCTGAGGGTAACAGGGTAGCTTGCCTTCCTAGCACTTCTGTGTTCGGATAACCCCCTGACCTGAAGTCCATGGGGGTCTATCCAGGGAGTCACTACTGCCTTTCTCCCCTTTTTGGACCGTTTGCCGGCAGCGTGGACCAGGTGAGATGGCTTCAGGCTCTGTCTCCTTATGGGTCCCTGCGTTGCTGCTTAGGCTCAAACTCTGTATGGTTGGTAAGGTACTTATAGTACCCCTCACCGGCAGGTTTAGCAGATAGTTAAACTGTAGTCTGCTCTAGGGACCTGTACCCATACGTGCCTAGACACCGGGAGCACCTCTTTTCTCTGACTACCTGGGACCGTTCTCCCCCGCCAACTGTCACTACACACGCAGGGTCTGACTAGTGGCAGCGCGTGCATCTGCCTAGCAACCGCCACGCTCCACTACCAGACTGGCTCTCCTCTCTTCCTGACAACCTCTGCACTTTAGCTCCCAGCCCCTCCACTACACCTCTTGAAAAGAATTGAAAGCTAGCTCCCTCTGGAGACTACCCAAGGGTCCCCTCTAAAGGTGTGGGATACCTGGTTGCTATGTGTCTGTGCATACACACCTCGTTCTAGCCTTTAGGATTACCTGGAAGTACTGTCCCAGCATGGGTGCAGTACTCAGTGGTGCCTGACCGGGTCAGGGGCGCCGCACCCACACCTACACATTAAATTAAATTTGGGCTAACAATTATATTAAGCATCGGGTCAAGGACAAACCACTAGATTGTAAGCCCAAGGTCCATGAATAATTGGCTTCAGATTTTTACAGGCTTTTGCAGTTATAGGTTAAATAATGGGTCAAAAAATGCCCTGAACAGTGTTTGGAGATATTTATTTGTTTAGAATCTATTTAAAAATTCCTATAAATCCCACGATGTTACCGCATGATGGAGATATGATGAAGAGTTAAGAAGGTGCCTGGCATTGCAGCCCCACTTGGGCTGAGGTGTTATGGCCACCAGCAATGACTTTGCCTAATTTTGGTCGAAATAACTACAACCCTTTTTCATCCACTCGTCTCTGGTTCCACCACCGACTAAAGATCTGTGGCTATTCGCTAATGCTGGCTATTTCTTTGACTCTGTAAATATAAGAACGAGTGCTTCACATGTGGAGGACTTCATGCTGAGGTCAGTTGTCCTCAACTCTCCATAAAACTGCCTTCAAAAGCCATCGTGTCTAAAGCCAAGGATCCCAGTGAGAGTAACTGTAATGGGGCCTTAGCTTGACCTGTACCCCAATAAGTAGGTGCGAATCACAATTGTGTTTTGGCTTTACTTTTGGATTCTCTATCCCTTTCAATTTTCTAAAGTCCCCACCATTTTCAGTTAATTTCAAATCTGCCAGAGACACCACTCAAGTTTATCAAGAAAAGCTGGAAAAGACGTATTGTTGGGATGAGCTGCAGGTCCTTTCTCCAACTCCCTCTTTTATAATTTGCGAGTTTCCCCTTTGGGGGTTGTTCAGAAGAAGGAAACGGGCAAATTTTCATTAGTTCACCATCTTTCTCATTCAAAGGGCTCTTTGGTAAATGAAGGGATTTACGAGTTTGATTCTCCATCATCCTATGTTTCATTTGACAGTGCCCCTGCTTAGGGATGCTGGTCCGAGGGCATTGATAGAAAAGTCTGATTGAATTGAGTTTTCGCCTCTTGCCAGTGCATCCTGACTGTCACCATCTTTTAGATCTTATTATGGACAAGTATTATTATTAAGACACCTGCTTCCAAATTTGTTGCTCTAGTTCATTGCATTATTTTGAGCTTTTCAGTTCTTTCCTAGAGGATTTTGAGGTATGAAATGGGCATTTATTCTGTTATTCATTATTTTGATAATTTTCCTTTTTTGGGCCCTCAAGAATCCTTGGTTTGTGTGGACCTTTTGAATTCCTTCCATTGACTAATCCCTGATCTGGAGGTTCCCCTTTCCCGTGAGATTACTATTGGACCCATAACTTCTCTATCCTTTTTGGGTATCGAGATTGATTTCATTTGCATGTTTTTCCGGCTTCTGCAAGACAAAATTGCAAAGCTTTTTGATTTAATTCAAGACTTTTATTCTGTCCACAGCATCACTCTTTGGCAAATGTAGTCCATATTAGGCCTGCTAGTTTTTGCATGCTACATTATGCCTATGGGCAAAACATTTTCTAAATGTTTATCTCTTTCTACTAAAGGAATTAATCACTCCCATCACAAAAATTCATTTACCTTCCCTTTTTCATTCAAATGTATTAATCTGGAAAGAATTTCTCTTGTCTTACAATTGCCAGATGGGTTTTCAGGCTCCAGATGTATCTAATGAATAAATATCGCTTTTTTCCAATTTGGTGGTATCCTCAGGATTTGTTATTTTTGGTGACCAATGGTGTGCAGAGCCATGGCCTGAGTGTTGGCATAGCTCTTCTGCCACAAAAAAGTTACTCTCCTTGAGATTTTTTCATTAGTAATGGCAATTTCCATTTGAGTCCAATGCTTTGCTATAAAAAAAATTGTTTACATGGTGTAACACGCTGGGGGGCGATATAGGGTGGCAGAAAACGGTCCATGAAAAGCAAATGCGAGGATTTTATTTGCAGCGAAAAATTGCAAACAATCATGCAATATAAAATAATAAACACTTGCCCGTCTGGGCGCTTATATACATATATAACCGTGACTCACACTATCAGGGGCATTTGTCAGGTTTGGAACTTCAGTCACAGATCTACAGTGTAGTTTGTATCAACGTCCATGTGCAGCGCACAACAGAGTATGTTACTCCTCAGGCTATCTCCACCCTACTGAAGGATTTCCTCAGCCTTTTATGTGGCTTGATTAGGTAAACTCCCTCAGCTGAGTTAGCTCAGCAGCTAAAGTGCAAAAGCAATTTCTCATCCAGGTTAACTTTCAGGGAGATATATATATTCTATCCAGTATTATTCCTGTCTGCCGGTTACAACGGTATCAATGATTTGACATCCTCTTCTCTCCCGGTAATTAAGCTTATCAGATTCCTGGTCTTAAAATGTTTTCTTTTTAATATTTTGTTTGAGGCCCACCATGTTTTAGGTTTTAAAAATGCTAGTGCTGACTATCTTGATTTTATTGCAGAATTTCAAAGAACTGTGCCCCAAGGCCAAGTTGGGGGGTTTATTATGCTTGCCTTACATGTGGGATATAGTGGAACTCAATGGATGCCTTTGGTGGAGTCCTCAGTGGCCCAATCAGTTTGGCAAGCATATGGTAAGGCATGAGTTGAGTGGTCTGGTTTCATGGGTAATAAACTGGCAGCATCATCCGATTCCATTCTGTTGGTCACATTGGATTACCTTCTCTATCTTTTTAAGGCTGATGTTTTGGGTGCAGTTTCATAGAACTGTCTTTCAGGTTTAGCCTTTCACTTTTGTCTTTTAGGTTAACCATATGTTACTAAGGATTTTTTTGTTCACAAGATTATTAGGGGCTAGAAGAGGGGTTGAATCATGAGAGAGACCAGACACCATATTCCCGTTAGTGTTTTGCACTATTTGATTTGTGCCATTCCTTTCCTCTGTTCCTCTCCTTTTGAGTCTGTTCTTATATAAACGGCTTTTGGCCTGGCTTTTTTTGATGCTCTGAGAATTGGTGAGTCAGTTTCTTTGTCTAAAGAAAACCTGGAGGCATATGATATGATGAAATTTTCTTTTGCGATGGGGGCCTATGCATTTGCATTCAGAGGTCCAAAACTGATCCTGCTCGTATTGACTTATGGGTCCCTTTATATGCCATTCAGGGTCCAGTGTGCTCTATAACTTTGGTCAATACTTACCTTTCATTTTGACGCTTGGGTTCTTCTTTTTTCTCCCACGGGGATGGTTCTCCTCTCATTTAAAGTTTTTGTCCCTTTTTTGGAAGTGCTTGATTTTCCAGGGTCTACAACCAGGTGAGTTTTGTACATACTTGTTTAGAATTGCTGCTGTTATAGAAGCAGCTTGCAAAGGTCTGTCTATTGAAGATCTTCAGAGAATTGGTAGGTGGCACTCTGCATGTTTCACAAAGTATATCAGGCCTGATTTTTTGCTTTTGTAACATATCTGGATTTTAGGTCACTCCTATGTCTTCTGTGTTTCTCAACAAGCGGCAGAATGTCTGGACAGAAGAGAATTAGGTTTCCTCGGAATTGACATCTTTTGGAGGGGTGTCAGAGGCCTTATGTGGCCTCAGGTTTTACCAGAGATCGTCAAGATATCACACACAGTTACGTCTACGTTTATTCTTGTGATTTATGGGAGTGAATCTAAATTTGTTCTTTCCGTTTTGCTAAATTGGGGACCATTTATGCGCTCAAACATCGATAAATTAGATTTTTCTCCAAGGTCATCTTGGTCTAGGTGGAGATTATTCTGTGGGACGTACAGCAAGATGTTCATGATACATTTGCAGTGGAGCCCCTTAGGCGCAATTTGAATGCTAGTATGTCCTGTTTAGTCCGTTTTAAAGTTGGTGTGGTCATTAGGCATCGGCAGCTTGAGGGAAATAATTCAGGCCTTAAGTTAATGGATGGAGTGCACCTAAATGATAGGCCTTGATATTTTCCTGTCGGGCTCCTAGATGGTATCAAGCAAGCTTTGCTCCTTTTGAGAATGGGTCGAATCACAGTTTTGGCTGTGACTGTCCTCCATCCACTAAAGGATTGGTTATTTAATGTACCTGGGTTTCTGTTTTTTCCTTGCATGGAACTGGGTGAATAACGATCGATATTGTTCTCGGTCTCATGGATCATTATTTTCTTGTTAACGGTTAACACGCAGACAGAAGTAGCAGAAGCACGCAGGAAATTTTAGAGCAGTTCTGAACAGTAAAAATGCAAATCCAACTCTGAAGTGAGGTTAAAGACTTGATAGAAAAGTCAGCATTTCCTTTCTGACTATCCCTCTGCTTATTTCCACACTTGTTTGAACACTCCGCTTATTTGAACTATTTTGTTAGAGTGGATGACAAGTTCAGCAGGCAGTGTGGAGGAGAAGTAGCTCATTAGTGGAGAAGTAGAATGCTCAGATGAGATATACTGTATTACAAAGTTTCTTCTATTTGCATGCATTATTGATTTATTTAAAATTAATTGGAAGTATAGTTCCATTTTAACCCTTTCACCCCAAAGCCTATCTTCACATTTCTGACCAAGCCATTTTTTGCAATTCTGACCAGCTTCATTTTATGAGGCAATAACTCTGGAATGCTTCAACGGGAGCCAGTTATTTTGCAACAGTTTTTTTTATTACATATTATACTTCAAGAAATGGATAAAATTAGCATGATTTTTTTTGTTTATTTGAGAAAATATTAGAAATTTGGAGAAAATCTAGAAAATTCAGCAATATTCAAACTTTTAATTTGTATGCCCTTAAACCAGAGAGTTATGTAACATAAGATAGTTAACATTTTCCATGTCTACTTTATATCAGCATTATTTTTTAAAAAAAAAAAGTTGTTATGAAGTTAGAAGGGTTAAACAATTAGCAAATTCACACTTTTCCAACTAAATGTACTAAACCATTTTTTGTAGGGACCACATCACATTTCAAGTGATTTCCAGAGGCCTATGTGACAAGAATATACCCAGTAGTGATACCATTCTAAAAACTGCACCCCTGAAACTGCTCAAAACCACATTCAAGAAGTTTTTTTTAACCCTTCAGGTGTTTTAAATAAACTAAAGGAATGTAGAAGAAGTTTAAAATCTTACTTTTGCCTACAAAAATGTTGATTTAGCCCCTAATGTAGTATTTTCACAAGGAAAAAATGCACCATATAATTTGTTGTTCAATTTCTCCTCAGTACGCAGATACCCCATATATGGTGGAGAAATATTGTTTGGGTGAACGGCAGGGCTCAGAAAGGAAAAAGCACCGTTTGACTTATGGCATGCAAAATCATCTCAAATTAATAGTGCCATGTCGTGTTTGCAGAACCCCTGATGTGCTTAAACTGTGGAAACTCCACACATGGGACCCCATTTTGGAAATTAGACCTCTCCAGGAAATTATCTAGATGTGTGATAAGCATCTTGCTCCCTTAAATTCTTCAAATAATTTTATAATGTTGTTCCAGGAAAATATATAATCAATTTTTTTCCCACAAAAAATATTGCTTTAGGCCCAAATTTTTATTTTCACAAGAGTAAAGGCCACTTTATACACAGAGATAAATCTGCAGCAGATCTGTGGTTGCAGTGAAATTGTGGACAATCAGTTCTAGGTTTGTGGCTGTGTACAAATGGAACAATATGTCCATGATTTCACTGCAACCACAGATCTGCCAAAGATTTATCTCTGTGTGTAAAGTGGCCTTTACAGGAAAAAAGGCATCATACAATTTGTTGTACAATTCCATCTTAGTACGGCGATACCCCATAAGTTGGATAAAACTACTGTTTGTGAGCATTTGAGAGGCACCATTTGACTTTTGTAACACAAAATTTTCTGGACTTGATAGCAGACCTCATTTTGCATTTGCAGAGCCCCTGATCGGCTTAAACATTGCAAGCACCCTACACGTGATCCTATTTTGACAACTAGATCCCTCAAGAAATCTACAGTACACCACTCCTGTTTTTGGAAATGTTTATAATAAATAAATATAATAATATAAATAATTATAATATAATATTTATAATAAATATAATAAAATCTTTTAAAGTAATCAGTGTACAGCTTATATAACAAATACATTTGGTGTACCCTCTAAATAACTCAACACACAGCCATTAACCCCTTAACAACTGTGGGCAGTAATATGACGTCCTAGCGGTCATAGTGTTACTGCCCGCGGTCTGCCGCCGGCAGCATGCCGCAATTAGCGCACATCTCAACTTATTTTCACAGCTGAGATGTGTGCCTGCTAGGCACGAGCAGAATCGTTATCTGCTCGTGCTGTTTAACCCCTTAAATGGCGCTGTCAATATGTGACAGCACCATTATAATGGCATTGGCGGTAAACATTTACTTACTGGCTGATACCAGAAGTCACGTGACGTGATCACATGATTTCCGGTGGTTGTCATGATAGCACAGGGTCACGTGATGACTCCTGTAGCTGACATGAATTACTTTCGGTTTCACTCGGCCCAGAGCCGAGTGAAGCAAAAAGTGAGCATATTTGCTGTTTACAGCTGTGTAGCTGTGATCAGCAGATAGGGCAGAGCGATCGGATTGTTGATCCATATAGCCCCCCCAGGGGGACTAGTAAAATAAAAAAAAGTTAAAAAAAAAAGTTTTAAAAAATAAAAAAAACTAAAAGTTCAAATCACCCCCCCTTTCGCCCCATTGAAGATTAAAGGGTTAAAAAAAAGATACACACATTTGGTATCGCCGCGTTTAGAAACACCCGATCAAAATATAAAATCAATTAATCTGATCAGTAAACGGTGAAGCGGCAAAAAAATTCCAAACACCAAAATTACGTTTTTTGGTGACCACAAATTTTGTGCAAAATGCAATAACAGACGATCAAAATGTTGCATCTGCACAAAAATGGTACCGTTAAAAACGGCAGCTTGAGACGCAAAAAATAAGCCATCACTGAGCCATAGATCCCGAAAAATAAGAACACTATATGGAATATAGCGTAAAACGTGCGCCACTTTTTTCGGACAAACTTCCGATTTATTTTAACCCCTTATATAAGAGTAAACCTATACATGTTTGGTTTCTACGAATTTGCACTGACCCGAGGCATCAAACCCACACATCAGTTTTACCATATAGTGAACACAGTGAATAAAATATCTCAAAAACAATTGTGCTATCGCACTTTTTTTGCAATTTGTCTGCATTTGGAATTTTTTTGCTGTTTCCAGTACACTATATGGTAAACCTTATGGTTTCTTTTAAAAGTACAGCTCGTTCTGCAAAAATTGACTGAAAAATAAAAAAGATACGTCTCTCGGAAGAAAAAAAAAAATAAATGGAGAACGAAAAATCGGCTAGTCATGAAGGGGTTAAAATCAATTTCACTGGCAGCAGAAGTGAATACACTGCTAAATGAAAAAGTCAAGTTTTGCTCAATTAGTCATTTTCACTGCAGACTTCCTTCCGCAATGGGGACAGAGACCAGGGTCGGGTCACAAAGGGGGTCACCACAGTGGTTGGGCCTATAGAATGCCACCGCACTTAGGGACTCCTGATCCACTGGATACAGGACTCAGGGTCAGGGAGGAGGGGTCACCAGAGAGTGGGAGAAGCAAAATAACCGTTAGTGACAGTTGGACTAGGGAGAGAGTGAGGGACTTTAGTAGAGAGAGGGGCTCACCTAGTGACATCGGTGGGACATAGGAGTTATGGTCGCCGGTGGGATACGGTGTCAGTTCCCCGGGACCAGTGCAGTCGGGGTGTAGAGCCCTTGGTTAGGGGACGCTTCAAGCTCGCCTAATAAATTTACCAGGAGAGATTTCACATTTCTTCCCCCACCACAGTGTCCGGGGCACAGCAGCACAAAGAGCCTGGGAATTGAGTCTTAGATTCAGCCTGCTACAGGTTCGCGCTGCTTGCGAACGGACCGGAACTTGTACATACAAGAAGGGGACCCTAAGTAGCTTTAAGCCATGGGAACCCGCCAACAACAGAGCGCATAGAGGAAGGTCCCATCGGTCATAATATCGGCTCTGGGATCCGAAGAGTTCGGGATCGCCTGGAGCCCATCTTGGTGTAGAATGGCACCCTGCAGGCATAAAAGACAATCAGAGAGTAAACAACTTGAACCGCAGCCTCTGTGTCATCTGGTTATTTGCCGTCACCCTGTACCTCAGCGCCAACGTCACTACAACCACCATCAACCTCCCTGCAGCCTAGCTCTGCTTGTGGAGAGCTGAAACCTCCTATCTGCATCACACCATCAGCCCCAGCAGTTAGAGAGACTGCAAAGCGGCGGCTCCCTCTCATAGCCGCACACTGCAAGTGGCGTCTTGAACTTGAATTATCTCTAAACTCTAACTCCCATCATCATTCCCTTATTTAAAGACACCACCAGGGTCAAGGAACCAGACGCCACCACCACTGACGTACCTGGACTAGTCCCTGCCCGGTTCCGAGTACCCCGCATCTCTGGAGCTGGGCATGTTACTATACATAAAGTTGGCCTAGGATATAAGAAGATTGCCCAACACCCTGAAACTGAGATGCAACACAGTGATCAAGACCATATAAGGGTTTAGTAAGACAGGTTCCACTCAGAACAGACCTCTCTATGGTTGACTAAAGAAGCTGAGTGTACATGCTTAGCAAAATATCCAGAGGTTGTCTTTTCAAAATAGTTGTATGAGTTCTGCCAGCATTACTGCTGAGGTTAAAGGTGTATGGAGGGTCATCCTGTCAGTTCTCAGACCATACGCTGTTTCAAATTTGTCTGCATGGCTGTCGTCCCAGAATGAAGCCTCTTCAATAGTTGATTCACAAGAAAGCCCACAGTTTGCTGAAGACAAGTGTAACACGCCAGGGGGTCGGGGAAGATACTCGTTACTGGGCCGGACAGGGTCAGGGGATGTCACAGGTGGCCCTGCCTGGTTTCGGTACCCCGAGGGGTCCACGGAGGGAGAGGGGGAATCAGGATGATGGTGGAGGTTGATTTCCTGATGCC
Source organism: Anomaloglossus baeobatrachus (assembly GCF_048569485.1). Taxonomy (NCBI): domain Eukaryota; kingdom Metazoa; phylum Chordata; class Amphibia; order Anura; family Aromobatidae; genus Anomaloglossus; species Anomaloglossus baeobatrachus. The sequence goes on along the minus strand of NC_134358.1, from coordinate 295,482,645 downwards.
ACCTGTGGTATGCGACCAGAAAATTAGCCGCCGCTGCTGTCGATGTCCTCCAAGGCGGATGTTAGTAGCATCTGAGATGTTTATGCTCCCCACAGGTGGAGTGGGCCCCGGGAAAGATGATGAGGGGAGTAGTAATGGCGGGCACCGAGGAGTGGGGCAGCTGCACTGGGAATGACAGGCGGATACGATCTCTGCATGTACCAGGTGTTTTACTCACAGTTCCTTAAGAAACTCAGTTGCCAATTCTGAAGCACTGGTCTCCACTGTGATGGGCCCCAGCCAATCCCAAGCAATTTGAGGTCACCACCGGTGTTCCCACTGTGAGTTCTTTCTGGTCGGGGTCCCTCCAATCCTGGTGTAGGTGGAATATGGAACGGGTCGCAGGTGTTTCCTGCACTCACCGCAGACGCTGGAATCCCGCATAGCTGTAGAGAACCCGGGCTGAGCTGGTTGCTCCAAGCCACAGGTCCTATGGCACTCCCAGAAGTGTGAGGTAGAAGAGAGTGGACCGAGGTCCCAGTGTGCATCTCACCCCAAGCTGTGCCCGGGGCTAACTGAACTATGTGTGAAGATGCTCTTTCCCTTTTCCCCAAGTGGTGCCCGCCCCCAGGTGGCTGTCCGTATGACCGGGAAAGTTCCATGCTCTGTGATAGCCACCCCCCTATCTACCCCAGGCCATCCCCTCAGTGGGAAAGCGCCTAACTGTGTGTGTGGTTGTAAATTGGAGAATCACCAGTGATTATCCTCTCCTTACCCAGGATGAGTACTACATCTTAAAAGAGATGCAGTACCCTGTGGCGACTGAAGACTCAGGGGCGCCACACAAACATTCAAAGGCAACCAGGTGAGGAGTACAAAGAAAAGTGTGTCTTGCCTACAGTCAAGCATGGCGGTGTGAGTGTCATGGTTTGGGCTGTATATGTGCTCCAAGCTGTGGGTAGCTACAGTTCATTGAGGAAACCATGAATTTTAACAAGTACTGTGACATTTATATTTATCTCAAAAAGACTCCCCAGGACAAGGAAGGCGGAAACCTGCCTCTAAGAGTCAAAATACCATTAAATGTAAAATATATATATTTTATTCGCAAATTAATTCAAAAATTGAACAATTAAAACAATGAGGGAGTAAGAAAAAATTTATAGACAGGGTAAACTTAAGGGACAGTATATGCAAAAAAATACCAGAGGGACTACTAGAAAAGAGGTAAAAACAATTCTGGAATATCAAATAACCATAAATATGTGCTGATAAATTATATAAAAAATTTCAATTGTATAAAACAGCTTGTTCATAGAAAATGTTTATAAAAAATACTTTTTTGTTAGTGCCTAGGGATAAAAAAAAAAACAATAGCAATAAACATATATTAAGTGATTATAGAAGACAATAAATAGTCATAATGCAGTATTATCTCTGAATGTGTATCAAAAAATAAAGTGCCTAGTGCTTAATAAATTGAAAGAAGTAGTGCTGGATCCTTAGAAGAGTGTTATCCCTGTATGTTTAGTGCAGGTTAGTAGTTTTTAAAATAGAAGCCAGAAAGTGTAGAACCTTAATATACAGTCCTTAGGATTCGCCTGTCTATGGCCCGACGCGCGTTTCATCCTGCGTTGGACTTTTGCAAGGGAGGTGATAGCAAGAGTGAGCGTGGGTTGAGAAAAGCCAGCTATTTATAGAAGAAAAATGGAGCCAGCGCAAATTACTTTCAAGGATCCCACCCGCACATAGTTGGATATGATAGTGCGTGAGTCATGTGACCCAACCTGACATCATGTGACCCCGGTAGAGTTGAGCGCGGTTCGCGGTTAGAGGTTCTCCAGTTCGCGGCTCGAGTGATTTTGGGGGCTGTTCTAGATCGAACTAGAACTCTAGTATGCTAGTAGAGTATAGTACTCTATAGTTCTAGATACGCTTGAGAACGGTTCTAGCAGCAAAAAGACAAGCTAATTACTAGCTGGCTTTCCGCTGTAATAGTGTAAGTCACTCTGTCACTCACACTATTATGAAATTTCAGCGTATAGTGTGCGGGAACAGTGCATTCAGATCACTGCTGTTTGGATAATGGCGATCGCCATTTTTTTTTTTTTTTCCTTGTCTTCCTTCCCTAAGCACGCGCGTGTAGTGGGGCGGGCCAGCATGTCAGCCAATCCCAGACACACACAGCTAAGTGGACTTTTAGCCAGAGAAGCAACGGCATGTGTGATAGGATGTCCATGTCACATGTCCCTGCATTATAAAAACGGACATTTTCCTCCAGCACGCCATTAACTGCCTTCTGCGTCCTTGGTGTCAGTCACCGCTGGTGTAGCTCCTGTTTCCGATACTGCTGTGTACGCTCTATACACAGTGCTATACAGAATAGGGATAGAAGTTTCTTTCAGCCCTTGCAAGGGCTAATACCGGCAGGGTCAGAGCCATAAGTGACAGTCAGGTCCGTGAAAACAGATTTTAACAGCTACACAAGATGACAGCATCTGTGTAGCTAAGGTCATGGATTTCCTCGCTGCATTTCCCCATTAGGAGGGATAGAAAGGGAGGCTTCCTTTCCTCTACCCAGACCCACAACCCTGCCACTGTACCCTCCTGCCCTTTGCACACTCAAACTCATTGTTACTAAGCCATTATACTAGCAAACACTGAGTAAACTTATTGGCATCCTAAAAGTGGCTGTTGGACTTCCATTAGTGTCCCACTGGTGCAAAGCTATTTGCAGCACCACTGTATTGCACACTCAAACTCATTGTTACTAAGCCATTATACTAGCAAAACTGAGGAAACTTAGTGGCATCCTAAAAGTGGCTGTTGGACTTCATTATTGTCCCACTGGTGCAAAGCTATTTCTAGCACCTCTGAATAACACCCTCCTGCTCTGTTTTTAATAAGCTATAATAATAGCAAAAAATGCTGCCATTTAGTGGCATACAAGTAGTGGCTGTTGTACTCCATTAGTGTCCCACTGGTGCCAAGCTATTTCTAGCACCTCTGCATTACACCCTCCTGCTCTGTTTTTAATAAGCTATAATAATAGCAAAAAATGCTGCCATTTAGTGGCATACAAGTAGAGGCTGTTGTACTCCATTAGTGTCCCACTGGTGCCAAGCTATTTCTAGCACCTCTGCATGACACCCTCCTGCTCTGTTTTTAATAAGCTATAATAATAGCAAAAAATGCTGCCATTTAGTGGCATACAAGAAGAGGCTGTTGGACTTCCATTAGTGCCCCACTGGTGCCAAGCTATTTCTAGCACCTCTGCATGACACCCTCCTGCTCTGTTTTTAATAAGCTATAATAATAGCAAAAAATGCTGCCATTTAGTGGCATATAAGAAGTGGCTGTTGTACTCTATTAGTGTCCCACTGGTGCCAAGCTATTTCTAGCACCTCTGCATGATCCCCTCCTGCTCTGTTTTTAATAAGCTATAATAATAGCAAAAAATGCTGCCATTTAGTGGCATACAAGAAGTGGCTGTTGGACTTCCATTAGTGCCCCACTGGTGCCAAGCTATTTCTAGCACCTCTGCATGACACCCTCCTGCTCTGTTTTTAATAAGCTATAACAATAGCAAAAAATGCTGCCATTTAGTGGCATACAAGAAGTGGCTGTTGTACTCCATTAGTGTCCCACTGGTGCCAAGCTATTTCTAGCATCTCTGCATGACACCCTCCTGCTCTGTTTTTAATAAGCTATAATAATAGCAAAAAATGCTGCCATTTAGTGGCATACAAGAAGTGGCTGTTGGACTTCCATTAGTGCCCCACTGGTGCCAAGCTATTTCTAGCACCTCTGCATGACACCCTCCTGCTCTGTTTTTAATAAGCTATAATAATAGCAAAAAATGCTGCCATTTAGTGGCATACAAGAAGTGGCTGTTGTACTCCATTAGTGTCCCACTGGTGCCAAGCTATTTCTAGCACCTCTGCATGACACCCTCCTGCTCTGTTTTTAATAAGCTATAATAATAGCAAAAAATGTTGCCATTTAGTGGCATACAAGAAGTAGCTCTTGGACTTCCATTAGTGCCCCACTGGTGCCAAGCTATGTCTAGCACCTCTGCATGACACCTTCCTGCTCTGTTTTTAATAAGCTATAATAATAGCAAAAAATGCTGCCATTTAGTGGCATACAAGTAGAGGCTGTTGTACTCCATTAGTGTCCCACTGGTGCCAAGCTATTTCTAGCACCTCTGCATGACACCCTCCTGCTCTGTTTTTAATAAGCTATAATAATAGCAAAAAATGCTGCCATTTAGTGGCATACAAGAAGTGGCTGTTGTACTCCATTAGTGTCCCACTGGTGCCAAGCTATTTCTAGCACCTCTGCATGACACCCTCCTGCTCTGTTTTTAATAAGCTATAATAATAGCAAAAAATGCTGCCATTTAGTGGCATACAAGAAGTGGCTGTTGTACTCCATTAGTGTCCCACTGGTGCCAAGCTATTTCTAGCATCTCTGCATGACACCCTCCTGCTCTGTTTTTAATAAGCTATAATAATAGCAAAAAATGTTGCCATTTAGTGGCATACAAGAAGTAGCTCTTGGACTTCCATTAGTGCCCCACTGGTGCCAAGCTATGTCTAGCACCTCTGCATGACACCTTCCTGCTCTGTTTTTAATAAGCTATAATAATAGCAAAAAATGCTGCCATTTAGTGGCATACAAGTAGAGGCTGTTGTACTCCATTAGTGTCCCACTGGTGCCAAGCTATTTCTAGCACCTCTGCATGACACCCTCCTGCTCTGTTTTTAATAAGCTATAATAATAGCAAAAAATGCTGCCATTTAGTGGCATACAAGAAGTGGCTGTTGTACTCCATTAGTGTCCCACTGGTGCCAAGCTATTTCTAGCACCTCTGCATGACACCCTCCTGCTCTGTTTTTAATAAGCTATAATAATAGCAAAAAATGCTGCCATTTAGTGGCATACAAGAAGTGGCTGTTGTACTCCATTAGTGTCCCACTGGTGCCAAGCTATTTCTAGCATCTCTGCATGACACCCTCCTGCTCTGTTTTTAATAAGCTATAATAATAGCAAAAAATGTTGCCATTTAGTGGCATACAAGAAGTAGCTCTTGGACTTCCATCAGTGCCCCACTGGTGCCAAGCTATTTCTAGCACCTCTGCATGACACCCTCCTGCTCTGTTTTTAATAAGCTACAATAATAGCAAAAAATGCTGCCATTTAGTGGCATACAAGAAGTGGCTGTTGTACTCCATTAGTGTCCCACTGGTGCCAAGCTATTTCTAGCACCTCTGCATGACACCCTCCTGCTCTGTTTTTAATAAGCTATAACAATAGCAAAAAATGCTGCCATTTAGTGGCATACAAGAAGTGGCTGTTGTACTCCATTAGTGTCCCACTGGTGTCAAGCTATTTCTAGCACCTCTGCATGACACCCTCCTGCTCTGTTTTTAATAAGCTATAATAATAGCAAAAAATGCTGCCATTTAGTGGCATACAAGAAGTGGCTGTTGGACTTCCATTAGTGCCCCACTGGTGCCAAGCTATTTCTAGCACCTCTGCATGACACCCTCCTGCTCTGTTTTTAATAAGCTATAATAATAGCAAAAAATGCTGCCATTTAGTGGCATACAAGTAGAGGCTGTTGTACTCCATTAGTGTCCCACTGGTGCCAAGCTATTTCTAGCACCTCTGCATGACACCCTCCTGCTCTGTTTTTAATAAGCTATAATAATAGCAAAAAATGCTGCCATTTAGTGGCATACAAGAAGTGGCTGTTGTACTCCATTAGTGTCCCACTGGTGCCAAGCTATTTCTAGCACCTCTGCATGACACCCTCCTGCTCTGTTTTTAATAAGCTATAATAATAGCAAAAAAATGCTGCCATTTACTGGCATAAAAGAAGTGGCTGTTGGACTTCCATTAGTGCCCCACTGGTGCCAAGCTATTTCTAGCACCTCTGCATGACACCCTCCTGCTCTGTTTTTAATAAGCTATAATAATAGCAAAAAATGCTGCCATTTAGTGGCATACAAGAAGTGGCTGTTGTACTCCATTAGTGTCCCACTGGTGCCAAGCTATTTCTAGCACCTCTGCATGACACCCTCCTGCTCTGTTTTTAATAAGCTATAATAATAGCAAAAAATGCTGCCATTTAGTGGCATACAAGAAGTGGCTGTTGTACTCCATTAGTGTCCCACTGGTGCCAAGCTATTTCTAGCATCTCTGCATGACACCCTCCTGCTCTGTTTTTAATAAGCTATAATAATAGCAAAAAATGTTGCCATTTAGTGGCATACAAGAAGTAGCTCTTGGACTTCCATCAGTGCCCCACTGGTGCCAAGCTATTTCTAGCACCTCTGCATGACACCCTCCTGCTCTGTTTTTAATAAGCTACAATAATAGCAAAAAATGCTGCCATTTAGTGGCATACAAGAAGTGGCTGTTGTACTCCATTAGTGTCCCACTGGTGCCAAGCTATTTCTAGCACCTCTGCATGACACCCTCCTGCTCTGTTTTTAATAAGCTATAACAATAGCAAAAAATGCTGCCATTTAGTGGCATACAAGAAGTGGCTGTTGTACTCCATTAGTGTCCCACTGGTGTCAAGCTATTTCTAGCACCTCTGCATGACACCCTCCTGCTCTGTTTTTAATAAGCTATAATAATAGCAAAAAATGCTGCCATTTAGTGGCATACAAGAAGTGGCTGTTGGACTTCCATTAGTGCCCCACTGGTGCCAAGCTATTTCTAGCACCTCTGCATGACACCCTCCTGCTCTGTTTTTAATAAGCTATAACAATAGCAAAAAATGCTGCCATTTAGTGGCATACAAGAAGTGGCTGTTGTACTCCATTAGTGTCCCACTGGTGCCAAGCTATTTCTAGCACCTCTGCATGACACCCTCCTGCTCTGTTTTTAATAAGCTATAATAATAGCAAAAAATGCTGCCATTTAGTGGCATACAAGAAGTGGCTGTTGTACTCCATTAGTGTCCCACTGGTGCCAAGCTATTTCTAGCACCTCTGCATAACACCCTCCTGCTCTGTTTTTAATAAGCTATAATAATAGCAAAAAATGCTGCCATTTAGTGGCATACAAGAAGTGGCTGTTTGACTTCCATTAGTGCCCCACTGGTGCCAAGCTATTTCTAGCACCTCTGCATGACACCCTCCTGCTCTGTTTTTAATAAGCTATAATAATAGCAAAACATGCTGCCTTTTAGTGGCATACACGAAGTGGCTGTTGGACTTCCATTAGTGTCCCACTATTGCAAATCTATTTTCAGCACCTCTGCATTGCACACTCAGACTCATTGTTACTAAGCCATTATACTAGCAAACAGTGAGTAAACTTAGTGGCATCCTCAAAGTGGCTGTTGGACCTCCATTAGTGTCCCACTGGTGAAAAGCTATTTGCAGCACCTCTGCATTGCACCCTCATGCACATTTTGCTACGCTAATTTTATAGCAAACTCAGGGAATTCCTTGCTGCATTTGATCATTCGGAGGGATAGAAAGTGAGGCTTCCTTTACTGTCCTGGTACCCACAGAACACGGCCACTGTACCCACCTGTCCACTTTTGCCACGCTATTTACTTTGCCCAAAGAGCTGACTGTTTTTCTGCCTTCCTAAAATTGTCTGTAATACTAAGTTAGTGTTCCTTTGCTGCCAAGCAAGGTACAACACATGTGCATTCTACACTCCTTTCCATTTCTGGAATGCAATTATTAACTGCAGGTAGTCCAGCCAATCTGTGACGAAGGTGCAGGTGTGGATATAATGTAGCCTGCATCCAATGTTGGTTTTCTCGATGTCTGACAGCTCAACAATACCTTCTGTTTCCACTTCCAAAACAAGTGATGACCTGCCAATCACACTCTCTGTTGCGTGTAAAGGGGAGGAAGTTCAGTGTGAAATACCATGTGAGACTGCTGTCCCCACAGTCACAGAGGATGAAGAGCATGCAGATGCACTTGATGGGGCAGGCGGTGGTTGCACAAGCACGCTAGGTTGCATTGTAGCACAGTGAAATTCACATTGCGACTTATGCTTCATTTTAAGTCGTGTACAGGATGGGCTCCCCAGTATGCAGCAAAACCAGGCAACAGGAAAAGGACTTTAGTCAGTTGGGTTGATAAATGATTGTTTAACTTTACCAAAACAAACAATAAGAAAAATGCATACAATTTAAATAATTGAACAATCTATTCTGTTGCCTACTACCTGCTAATCCCTCTGCGTAGCAGTAATTGTGTGTGTGTGTGTGTGTGTGTGTGTGCGAACACGACTTACCAGTGGCGCATCACATGAGCTTACAAGTTATCTACCTAAACATAGACAAAACACATTACCCCCCCTGAATACCCTTGTTAGCTGAAGCCTCACAGATAAGGCAGATGATAACAGTGTGAATGCAAACCACACAGCTCTGCAACACAGTCATGGAAATCTTGAAAATCAACAGTCAATGCAAACATGTGTCGCTGTCCCTCTATGATTTAAACTGTACGTGACAATTTGACAGTGCAGAGGCAGCAAGTCTTATTGTCTAAAATAGTCGGCCTACCCAGAACAGATATGTGTTTTGATAATAAAACAAAGTGTTGCGTGCCCGCATTATTGTCTGGGCACAGCCTACCGTACCCGGGTACTGTGATGTCCAGTTGCCAGAAATACAGACTTTATGCTCCTCTCACGGTAAGCAGTATAGATAGCACCGTAAGAATGTTGGTCTGTGGCACAGGATGCTGCTCACTGGCGTTACGGTACTCCTCACCAAACTCCAAAATGACTCCCCTCACAATTGAACAAAGTGTTTCTGCGGTGGCTCCTTGCTGTAACACACACCTTAGCTTTTCCTTCTGTTCATAGACAGCATCTCCAAGTCCATACCCGAAGAGCAATTTCTCCTCCACGTCTAAGTGTGGTGAGGCAGCTAGTGCGCATGCGTTTGCCGATTTACCCCAGCCGCAGCCTAACTACAGTGTTTCGCCTAGTGAGTATGCTCAGCCTGACTGTGCCATCCCTGAGGCTAAGTCTTCATTTCGGGATACAGCGCATGCTCCCACACTTAGTGCGAAAAGCCTCTTTGCACAGGTACTTGCATTCCGTGCCGGGTCTAAGTCCTGTTTTGTGCCTAGACACCATGCTAAAGCTGATAGTCTTTTTTCAGAGACTGTATTTCATGCTACTGAGCATGCTCAGGCACTTACTGCATCAGAGACTAGGTCCGGTAATGAACTCTTTGGCCCTGCCCCTGATGTGGGGGGCCCATATAGACCACAGGGCATCAGGTGTCCTGACGATGTGGCCAGGCCACTCCCAAATGGCTTGCAGAGGCCCGCCCCTATGACTTGTCACCTCATTATTGATGGTCAGACGATGACTGGTGAGGTGTTTGGGTCATGGCAGCCATGAGGTCATTATTGAAGTTGCAGTTCCAAATAGGACGCTAGTTATGCCACTCATGACGTGTCACTCTGCTTTTGTCTCCAGGAGGTACATTGTGGTCCACCCTGGTTTGGGGCGGACCCAGGTTATAAAACGGGCTGGAGCCAACAAGGAGGTGTGCAGTCTTCTATTATGCTCCGAAATAGCACACCTCCATGTGTTGAACCCATTGCGGCTTTAGGCCAGAGGTAGGCAGGGATAGGGCGTCGATGCAGGCCGCCACCACAGTTGGTAATGCAGAACGGTTAAGACCAGCTCCTGTCCTACAAGTTCTGCTTGTGCAGCCCAGTGGCATTAACAGGCCTGCTGCTGCTGATGCGCCTGCTGTCCACAGGTGTGGCCCCAATGCACACGGTCAGCGTACTCAATGGCCCCTGTAATGTTAACAGGGAGTTCCTGGGCTGGGTGGGCGTGTGGACCCTGTGACGCTAACAGGGCTCCCAGTCTCAAGATCCGAGTGGCGTCTAACTCGGTTCAGGCTACTATTAGTTTCATAGCCACACAGCTCTGTATCCTCCACCTAACCTTCCAAATGCCAACCTCTCCTTTTCCATCTGGGAGCACGGTGGACATTGACTGCTGATGGGGATATATACCTTTCTCTTTCTTTTCTTATTAATTTTCATTATATAGCGGTAACATAGTATATACCACCTTATCCAAATCTGCCAGTCCCACCGTAACAGATGGTGTTTCTTCAGCAAATGTTACTTTTGCTTAACCACCAAACCCACGGACTAAAACTTTTTTCCCCTTTCCAACACACCTGTTCCCCTTTCCACCAGCATCTGTCCTTTTTCAACTCATTTTATATATGACCAAAAGTGCAACTCTGCAGGGACACCGTACTCAATGCGATCTCAGCACAGCAGCCAGCCCTCGGTCCCTCAGATGTGGACAAGTAAAAGACCATTTCCTCCTATCCATGACAAAGCGTTGAGATTCACTCTGTGCAGCACTGGTGTTTAGTGGAAAAGCAGATCTAAGATTGCGTAACACCTTCTGCAGATACTCCTGTATACGTGCATCCCTTTCTATGGCAGGAATTATTTCGCCAAATTTTGTCTTGTACCGGGGATCTAACAGTGTGGCAACCCAGTAGTTAGCATTACTTCGAATTCGTACAATCCAAGGGTCATGTTGTAGGTAGTGCAGCAAGAAGGCGCTCATGTGTCTTGTGCATCCAGGAGGACCAAGTCCTTGGTGTGTTGGTGGCAGAGAGGTGAGAATCGTGCCTCCTTCCTCTGCCCTCTCCCCCCAACCTCGCACAACCAAAATGTGAGCAAGCTCTCACTCATCTGCTGAGTCTTCCATGCCCATTGCCAGTTCGTCCTCCATTTCTTTATGGGCTCCTGCACCTTCTTCAACACTTTTTGCTGATACTATGCGCCCTTGTTAATCCCTCTCCCCCACCATGACTGCCACCTAGGTGCCACTGACCATCTGGACCTCATAGATCTTGTTATCCCTTCCGCATATGACTCCTCCTGTACTTCCTCCCCTTCCTCTTGTCCCAACACCTGACTCCGAATAATGCTTACAGTGTGCTCCATCATGTAGATGACCAGAATTGTCACGCTGAGAATGGCATTGCCAGTGCTAAACATCTTCGTCGACATTTGTAAACTGTGTAGAAGGGTACATAGGTCCTTGATCTGACACCACTCCAGCAGTGTGATCTGCACCACCTCTGGATCACGTTAGGCCATTCTATATGTCATAATGTCGCGGGCGGGGAGGAGTGTGTCAGCACACTACGTTCACCCCTTCTGCTCGGGTCCGGCGGCTGCTGCTTAGTGGTGGCTCGAGCCGAGGGCCGGATCCCGGGGGTTCTCGAGCGGCGCTCCTCGCCCGTGAGTGAAAGGGGGTTGTTGGGTGTGGGAATAGTTTATTGTCCGTGACGCCACCCACGGTTGTGGTGATTTCACCACCGCTGCTCAATATGGGGATCCCGGGGATGGTGATGCAGAGCGCCCAGGTGTTTTTTTGCCCCTCCGTGGGTAGGGGTTGGTGATCCCGGGGTCCGGTGAGGGAGGTGCAGGGCCTGGTGTGCGCAGGGACGCGGGGGCAGCGCTGTGCCTTGTGGCACTGTGGTACTCACTCAGCCTGAGACGTTGACACAGTTTTACGGTAAACCACACGGCTGGAAAGACGGTTCCCACGGACGGCTGCACTTGCTCTCCCAGTAGGTGACGGTGACGTCCCTTTTCCTTGCACCTTTGTTTCTGTGTTGGTAGCGATGGGTTCCCACCGGTAACCCGCTCCCCGGCTTCAAGCTGGACCGGAGGAGCTCTACTCTTTCGTCGCAGGCGCTGGCCCTGAGAAACTGGTGCCTTGGCGGTGGTTTTGTCTCTCCTACTCTGGTTGGGCTGTTGCCTTCAATCGGGACTTGGTTGTTGGGGGATCTACGTCCCCTTCACTGACGGATTTGGCAAATTATGGCGACTCCTAGCCTTGCCGGGGTCCGAGAGGCCCCTGCCCTTGTGCTGACTGTCCTTCGGAACACTGCTCCAGACCGCCGGGCCACTACCCATCCGCGGTCCTTCCAGGAACTTCCAAACGGTCCCCCTCCAGACAGTCACCGCCGTTGCTGACCTTGCTGACCTGTCCTGCACACAGATGGACTACTTCAGGCTTTCTTTCTGTCACCTTTCACCTTCCTTCAGTTTCTCCTACCCCTCCTTTACCACTTCCACTTCTACTTCTACTTTCACTTCCTTAGCTCATCTTAGCTGTTTACTCCTTCACTCCCCTAACTGTTCTGCCTGGTTTCTCCCGCCTCCAGAGCTGTGTCCTCCTCGGTGGGCGGAGCCAACCGCCTGGCCCACCCCCTGGTGTGAACATCAGCCTCTGGAGGAAGGCAACAAGGATTTTTGGTTAGCTGTGGTGTTCCTAACTGGGATGTAGGGTGTGGTGGTGTGTGACCTGTCACCCCTGGCTTGCCCAGGGTGTCACAATAACGTATTGCAGCAGGGTTCGGCGGTGCTGCCACAAACGCTGCAACATGTGCAGATTCAAATTCCTGCGTGTCGGCACATCGCATTTCCGGCGTTTAACCACCAGACCTAAAGACTTCTGGAGCGACGAAAGTTGTTGAGCTGCTGTGTGCGAACGATGGAAGTGAGCACATAGCGAGCATACCTGCTGCACAAGGCCATGTAGGCCGGGATGGTGTTTTAAAAATTGCTGGAGAATTAGATTCAACACGTGAGCCACACAAGGCACGTGTGTCACATTGTCACGGCGAAGGGCCGCACCCATGTTTGCATCATTGTCACACTCGGCCTTCCCTGGCTGCTGGTTGAGTGGAGACAACCATTGATGAAACTTGGTCTCCAGAGCTAACCGTCCACAACTTCTCAGCGGTGTGACTCACATTTCCCATACATTTCAAAGTATACATTTGACCGCATGATGGCATTGAGCTCTGCTGCCAGCATAGTAAGGAGGTGTATGGTTTTCCTTGTGCGCAGTTACAAAGAAGGGTGCCCTGACCACACAGGGTTTGGGCCGAGGTGAAGGACCCACACGAGGTTGAGGAGGCAGAAGCAGTGTATTAACTTCTACATACAGAGGAAGGATTGATACAACTCATGGGGACAGCAAGACTTGTACAGCAGACCCTTCTCCATCTCTCCCCATAGTAACCCATTGCCCAGTCAGCTACATGTAACGCCCCTGTCCATGCTTACTGGGCCAAGTATCTGTGGTGAAATGCACCCTGTCACACAGTTTCTCAAAGAAGCGGTGATGTTTGGTGCGACATGCTTGTGTAGCGCGTGCATGCCTTTGTTGGAGAAGGAGTGGCGCCTAGGCATCGGCTCTTGGGGCACTGTGATGGGCATAAGGTCTCGAAAATCCTCAGTTAAAAAGGTTGGAAAGGAAGCATTTTGGTAGCCAACAGTTTGCAGATGCTGAAAGTCAAGCTCTAAGCCATGTCATGCCCTTCTAAAAGCATGTAAAACACAGCAAGGGGACTCCAACCACAGTCTCCCTCGTTTCCACTAATTGGGCCACACACACCCCACTTGACTGACATCAGTTGACCCCATTTTCAAGATGAAAAAGATCCTTTGCATGAAGCACTCTCAAAAATATGCGTGCCTTTCACCTCCCCTGGCTGAGCCAGGGGAAGAAAAGTCCTCTGAGAGCCATGACTTGTTCATCTTGGTTCTTTTTTCAAAAGCGAGGGGACTCCAACCACAGTCTCCCTCGTTTCCACTAATTGGGCCACACACACCCCACTTGACTGGCATCAGCTGACCCCATTTTCAAGATGAAAAAGATCCTTTGCATGAAGCACTCTCAAAAATATGCGTGCCTTTCACCTCCCCTGGCTGAGCCAGGGGAAGAAAAGTCCTCTGAGAGCCATGACTTGTTCATCTTGGTTCTTTTTTCAAAAGCGAGGGGACTCCAACCACAGTCTCCCTCGTTTCCACTAATTGGGCCACACACACCCCACTTGACTGGCATCAGTTGACCCCCATTTTCAAGATGAAAAAGATGCTTTGCAAGAAGCACTCTCAAAAATACGCGTGCCTTTCACCTCCCCTGGATGACCCAGGGGAAGAAAAGTCCTCTGAGAGCCATGACTTGTTCATCTTGGTTCTTTTTTCAAAAGCGAGGGGACTCCAACCACAGTCTCCCTCGTTTCCACTAATTGGGCCACACACACCCCACTTGACTGGCATCAGTTGACCCTATTTTCAAGATGAAAAAGATCCTTTGCATGAAGCACTCTCAAAAATATGCGTGCCTTTCACCTCCCCTGGCTGAGCCGGGGGAAGAAAAGTCCTCTGAGAGCTATGACTTGTTCATCTTGGTGAACGTTAGTCTGTCCACATTGTCAGTGGACAGATGCGTGTGCTTAGCTGTCAGCACACCCCCAGCAGCACTGAGGACACTTTCCGAGAAAACGCTGGCTGCGGGACACAGCAAGATCCCCAAGGCGTACGTGGTGAGCTCAGGCAATTTATCCAGATTGGAAGCCTAAAATGAGCAGAGCTCAAGTTGCACAGTAATGGCATGGACGTTCCCTTGCATATACTCATATCTGTGTCTCCTCCTCTTTTTCCTTGTCCAGCTCCTTTGTTTTCACATGAGTATATGTCCTTGTCACTTTCCCATGTGTTTGTGTTGTGTTGTGAGTTGTTTGTCACCTTTTGGACACCTTTGAGGGTGTTTTCTAGGTGTTTTTATGTGTTTGTGATTGCCTGCCATTGTTTCCTATGCGGTTTGAGTTCGGTTCGCCGAACCGAACTCGAACGGGACCTCCGTTCGACGAACCGAACTCGAGCCGAACAACGGCCGGTTCGCTCATCGCTAGACCCCGGCCGCCAGCCGTGGAACGCAAGCTCAGTCACCGCACATCAATAGGTGGTGACTAATATCCTGCGCTCAGGATGCCAGCGGGTGGAGGTCAGGGAAATGATTATGAAAGTGCCCGTAATTAGATGCCATAAGGGCAGGATGAAATGAATAGGCTGGCAATCAGTGAAATAATTAACGCGTGAATGGAAAGCTGTGTGGAAGTGTAAAGCAGAGCATGATTCCCTTCTTTTAGAGACTGGGCTGAAGGAAAATATTCAAACATGATGACCCCAAACACAGATAACCACTGCCTTGATAAAGAAACTGGGGGCAAAAGTTCTAGACTGGCCAAGTATGTCTCCAGACCTAAACCTTACTGAGCATATGTGGGACATCCTCAAATGGAAGGTGGATGAGCGCAAGAACTTTAACATCCACCAGCTTTGTGATGTCATCATGGAGGAGCGAAAGAGGATTTCACTGGCAACCTGTAAAGCTCTAGTGAACTCCATGTGCTGTTATGGCAGTCCTTGAAAATAATAGTGGCCAAACAAAATATGGACACGTTTGCCACATTTTGGCTTTTTCACCTACGGGTGTACTCCCTTTTGTTGCCAGTGGTTTTGACATTAATTGATGTATGTTGAATTATTTAAAGGGCACACCAAATTTACACTGTTATGCAAGCTGTACACTGACTACTTTACATTGTATCAAAGTGTTTTTTCATCTGTGTTGTCCCATGAAATGATATAATAGAATATTTTCAAAAATGTGAGGGGTATACTCACTTTTCTAATATAGTGTAGATGTATGGTGAGCAACTTGAACCCCCAAGTGCTTCAAATAATTTTATAATGTTGAGCTGTGAAAGTAAAAAAAAATCTAAATTTTCCCACAGAAATATTGCTTTAAGGGGGCTTTACAGGCAACGATATCTCTAACAATATGTCATCGGTGTCACTAACGACGCTGGATGTGCATCACGCACATCCAGCGTCGTTAGTGACGTCGTTGCGTATGACACCTATGAGCCAGAGTTAACGATCAAAAATACTCACCTAATCGTTGATCGTTGACACGTCGTTCATTTTCAAAATATCATTGCTCGTTCTGGACGCAGGTTGTTCGTCGTTCCTGAGGCAGCACACATCGCTATGTGTTAAACCCAGGGAATGATGAACAGTAGCATTCCTGAGTCCTCCGGCAACGAGGTGGGCGTGTCGTTAATGTGGCTGGTCTCAGCCCCTCCGCTTCTATTGGCGGGCCGCTGTGTAACTGTAACGGCACACGAACCTCCCCCTTAAAAAAGAGGTTCGTCGCCCACAGCGACGTCGCTAGGAAGGTAATTATGTGTTACGTGTCCTAGTGATATTGTGCGCCACGGGCAGCGATTTGCCCGTAATGCACAAACGACGGGGGCAGGTGCTTTCACGAGCGACATCGCTAGTGATGTCGCTGCGTGTAAAGCAGCCTTTAGGTTTAAATGTTTTACACCGTATAGTTTGTTGTGCAATTTCTCACCAGTATGCCGATAACTTATATGTGGTTAAAAACTACTGTTTGGGTGCACAGCATGGCTCAGAATGGAAGAAGAGCCATTTTAGCTGGAATATATTACAAACATGATGTCACATTTGAAGAGCCCCTGACATGTAAAAACAGAAATCTACTAGGGGATTAAAGAGCATTCTTAATCCTCAGGTGATTCACAGAATTGTATAATATTAGCCTGGGTAAATGAAAATTATAATTGTTTTCCCTTATAATGTTGATTTGGCATCAAGTTTTAAATTTTAAATAGGAGTAATGGAAGAAAATAAATGAAACAACGTGTTGTGTAATTTCTACTGAGTATGGCAATACCCCATGTGGTTGAAAACATCTTTTGAGGCACAGTTCAAAGCTCCTGAAGGATGGAGTGCTATATAGGACTTCAAAATTTGCTGGAATGGTTTGAGGGTGCCATGTCATATTGGCACTGCCCTTAAGGTAACAGAACAGCAGGACCCCCATAAGTGACCCCATCTTACAATCTATAGTCCTCAATAGAGTTGAGCGCGGTTCGCGGTTCTCCAGTTCTAGGCTCGAGTGATTTTGGGGCCTGTTCTAGATCGAACTAGAACTCGAGCTTTTTGCAAAAGCTCGATAGTTCTAGAAACGTTCGAGAACGGTTCTAGCAGCAAAAAAACAGCTAATTCCTAGCTGGCTTTCCGCTGTAATAGTGTAAGTCACTCTGTGACTCACACTATTATGACATTTCAGTGTATAGTGTGCGGGAACAGCGCCTTCAGATCACTGCTGTTTGCATAATGGCGATCGCCATTTTTTATTTTTTTTTCCTTGTCTTCCTTCCCTAAGCGCGCGCGTCTTGTGGGGCGGGCCAGCATGTCAGCCAATCCCAGACACACACACAGCTAAGTGGACTTTTAGGCAGAGAAGCAACGGCATGTGTGATAGGATGTCCATGTCACATGTCCCTGCATTATAAAAGCGAGTATCTGCCCGTCCGGATGCCATTATCTCTTCTGCGTCATGGGTGTCAGACATCACTGTCGCAGCTCCGTCCTTTGTCCTATCGCCGATACAGCTGTATGCGTTCCATACACAGCGCTAAACAGCTTAGGGAGAGCACTTTCTATCAGTCCTTTTAAGGGCTCAAACCGGCAGGGTCAGAGCCATAGGTGACAGGTCCTGAAAACAGAGACAGCGTCTGTGTAGCCAAGGTCAGGGATTTCGTCGCTGCATTTCCCCATTAGGAGGGAATAGAAAGGCAGGCTTCCATTCCTCTACCCAGAGCCCCACAATCCTGGCACTGTACCCTCCTGTCCTCTGCACACTCCAACTCTTTTTAACTAAGCCATTATACTAGCAAACAGTCAGTGTACCTAGTGGCATCCTAAACGTGGCTATTGGACTTTTGTGTAGTCACACTAGTGCAAAGATATTTGCCGCACGTCTGCCTGCATTGCACACTCCAACTCATTATAACTAAGCCATTATACTAGCAAACACTGAGTGTAACTAGTGGCATCCTAAACGCGGCTATTGTACTTTTGTGTAGTCACACTAGTGGAAAGATATTTGCAGCACGTCTGCCTGCATTGCACACTCAAACTTTTTTTAACTAAGCCATTATACTAGCAAACAGTCAGTGTACCTAGTGGCATCCTAAACGTGGCTATTGTACTTTTGTGTAGTCAAACTAGTGGAAAGATATTTGCAGTACGTCTGCCTGCATTGCACACTCAAACTCTTTTTAACTAAGCCATTATACTAGCAAACAGTCAGTGTACCTAGTGGCATCCTAAACGTGGCTATTGTACTTTTGTGTAGTCACACTAGTGGAAAGATATTTGCAGCACGTCTGCCTGCATTGCACACTCAAACTCTTTTTAACTAAGCCATTATACTAGCAAACAGTCAGTGTACCTAGTGGCATCCTAAACGTGGCTATTGTACTTTTGTGTAGTCAAACTAGTGGAAAGATATTTGCAGCATGTCTGCCTGCATTGCACACTCCAACTCTTTTTAACTAAGCCATTATACTAGCAAACAGTCAGTGTACCTAGTGGCATCCTAAACGTGGCTATTGTACTTTTGTGTAGTCACACTAGTGGAAAGATATTTGCAGCATGTCTGCCTGCATTGCACACTCCAACTCTTTTTAACTAAGCCATTATACTAGCAAACAGACAGTGAAACTAGTGGCATCCTAAACGTGGCTATTGGACTTTTGTCTAGTCACACTAGTGCAAATCTATGTGCAGCACCTGTGCATGACACCCTCCTGCTCTGTTTTTAATAAGCTATAATGATAGCAAAAAATACTGACATTTAGTGGCATCATAGAACTGGCTGTTGTATTCCATTAGTGCCCCACTGGTGCCAAGCTATTTCTAGCACCTGTGCATGACACCCTCCTGCTCTGTTTTTAATAAGCTATAATGATAGCAAAAAATACTGCCATTTAGTGGCATCATAGAACTGGCTGTTGTATTCCATTAGTGCCCCACTGGTGCCAAGCTATTTCTAGCACCTGTGCATGACACCCTCATGCACATTTTGCTACGCTAATGTTATAGCAAACTCAGGGAATTCATTGCTGCATTTGATAATTCGGAGGGATAGAAAGTGAGGCTTCCTTTAGCTTTTCCTTCTGTTCATAGACAGTATCTCCAAGTTCACACCCGAAGAGCAATTTCTCCTCCACGTCTAAGTGTGGAGAGGCAGCTAGTGCGCATGCGTGTGCCGATTTACCCCAGCTGCAGCCTAACTACAGTGTTTCGCCTAGTGAGTATGCTCAGCCTGACTGTGCCATTCCTGACGCTAAGTCTTCATTTCGGGATACAGCGCATGCTCCCACACTAAGTGCACAGGTACTTGCATTCCGTGCCGGGTCTAAGTCCTGTTTTGTGCCTAGACACCATGCTAAAGCTGATAGTCTTTTTTCAGAGACTGTATTTCATGCTACTGAGCATGCTCAGGCACTTACTGCATCAGAGACTAGGTCCGGTAATGAACTCTTTGGCCCTGCCCCTGATGTGGGGGGCCCATATAAACCACAGGGCATCAGGTGTCCTCCCAAATGGCTTGCAGAGGCCCACCCCTATGACTTGTCACCGCATTATTGATGGTCAGACGATGACTGGTGAGGTGTTTGGGTTATGGCAGCCATGAGGTCATCATTGAAGTTGCGGTTCCAAATAGGATGCTAGTTATGCCACTCATGACGTGTCACTCTACTTTTGTCTCCAGGAGGTTTATTGTGGTTCACCCTGGTTTGGGGCGGACCCAGGTTATAAAAGGGGCTGGAGCCAACAAGGAGGTGTTCATTCTTCTATTATGCTCCGAAAGAGCACACCTCCATGTGTTGAACCCATTGCGGCTTTAGGCCAGAGGTAGGCAGGGATAGGGTGTCGATGCAGGCCACCACCACAGTTGGTAACGCAGAACGGTTAAGACCAGCTCCTGTCCTACCAGTCCTGCTTGTGCAGCCCAGTGGCATTAACAGGCCTGCTGCTGCTGATGCGCCTGCTGTCCACAGGTGTGGCCCCTACGCACACGGTCAGCGTACTCAATGGCTCCTGTGTTGTTAACAGGGAGTTCCTGGGCTGGATGGGCATGTGGACCCTGTGACGCTAACAGGGCTCCCAGTCTCCAGATCCGAATGGCGTCTAACTCGGTTCAGGCTACTATTAGTTTCATAGCCACACAGCTCTGTATCCTCCACCAAACCTTCCAGTTGCCAACCTCTCCTTTTCCAACTGGGAGCACGGTGGACACTGACTGCTGATGGGGATATATACCTTTCTCTTTCTTTTCTTATTAATTTTCGTTATATAGCGGTAACATAGTATATACCACCTTATCCAAATCTGCCAGTCCCACTGTAACAGATCGTGTTTCTTCATCAAATGTTACTTTTGCTTAACCACCAAATCCACGGACCAAAACTTTTTTCCCCTTTCCAACACACCTGTTCCCCTTTCCACCAGCATCTGTCCTTTTTCAACTCATTTTGGTATATGACCAAAAGTGCAACTCTGCAGGGACACCGTACTCAACGCCATCTCAGCACAGCAGCCATCCCTCGGTCCCTCCGATGTGGACAACGAAAAGACCATTTCCTCCTATCCATGACAAAGCGTTGAGATTCACTCTGTGCAGCACTGGTGTTTAGTGGAAAAGCAGATCTAAGATTGCGTACCACATTCTGCAGATACTCCTGTATACGTGCGTCCATTTCTATGGCAGGAATTATTTCGCCAAATTTTGTCTTGTACCGGGGATCTAACAGTGTGGCAACCCAGTATTCAGGATTACTTCGAATTCGTACAATCCGAGGGTCATGTAGGTAGTGCAGCAAGAAGGCGCTCATGTGTCTTGTGCATCCAGGAGGACCAAGTCCTTGGTGTGTTGGTGGCAGAGAGGTGAGAATCGTGCCTCCTTCCTCTGCCCTCTCCCCACAACCTCGCACAACCGAAATGTGAGCAAGCTCTCACTCATCTGCTGAGTCTTCCATGCCCATCGCCAGTTCGTCCTCCATTTCTTCATGGGCTCCTGCACTTTCCTCAACACTTTTTGCTGATACTATGCGCCCTTGTTAATCCCTCTCCCTCACCATGACTGCCTCATAGGTGCCGCTGACCATCTGGACCTCGTAGATCTTGTTATCCCTTCCGCATATGACTCCTCCTGTACTTCCTCCCCTTCCTCTTGTCCCAACACCTGACTCCGAATAATGCTTACAGTGTGCTCCATCATGTAGATGACCAGAATTGTCACGCTGAGAATGACATTGCCAGTGCTAAACATCTTCGTCGACATTTGTAAACTGTGTAGCAGGGTGCATAGGTCCTTGATCTGACACCACTCCAGCAGCGTGATCTGCACCACCTCTGGATCAAGTTATCCCAGGCTATATGTCATACCGTATTTCAGCAGGGCTCTGCGGTGCTGCCACACACGCTGCAACATGTGCAGATTCCAATTCTTGCGTGTCGGAACATCGCATTTCCGGCGTTTAACTGCCAGACCCTAAGACTTCCGGAGTGATGAAAGTTGTTGAGCTGCTGTGTGCGCACGATGGAAGTGAGCACATAGCGAGCGTGCCCGCTGCACAAGGCCATGTAGGCCGGGATGGTGTTTTAAAAATTGCTGGAGAATTAGGTTCAACACGTGAGCCATACAAGGCACGTGTGTCACATTGCCCTGACGATGGCCCGCAGCCAGGTTTGCATCATTGCCGCACATGGCTGTTAAGTCACCAACGGAGTACGCTCCGTCAATTTGTACTCCGGTCGCCAGGTGACAACGTGTTCCTTTCATGCATAGTGCTGATGATGGGAGAGGAGTCGATGCCAGCGGCGCAGGTGGACGCAGGTTATGCTCACCCACTGGGCTGCATTTCCTTGACAGATGCAGAATCTCTGGCTGAATGTAGCTGGTGGGTATCTCACAGATGAAATACCATCATTCAGCTACAACCAATGGGAAGACACCACACCCTTTTTTATGCCCATCCTGTCTGCAGACCACTGCCAGACATAGCTATGAACCTCTGGTTAATTTTACCCCCAGTTCAGTTTTATGATTTTGTGTGCTTGTTACCTGACTACTTTTCCTGCTTGCTGTTTATGTACCTTGTTGGCCGATCCGCATTTCACCTCTGCTTGTTTTCTGATTAAGTCCTGGCCGTCTCATTCTGTTCATGTTCCTCAATTAATGTTTTGACCCTGCCTGACTACTATTCTCTGGAACTGCAGCCTTCCACAGGTATTAATCACATTGGGCCCTGTGTAATTCCTAATCCCTGTATAGGGGTTAAAGGGTTTCAGGGTTCTAGGGGTCCTGCTTGGTGAGTGGCTTCCCTCTAGCCTATCATTTACAGCCCATCTGAGTGTGTGGATCAAGGAAGGCGTTACACCGTGCTCTCTGCAGAAGGCCATGTAGGCCAGGATAGTGCTTTAAAAATTGCTGGACAACCAGGTTCAACACGTGAACCACACAAGGCACGTGTGTCACATTGTCACAGCGAAGGGCCGCACCCATGTTTGCATCATTGTCGCACCCGGCCTTCCCTGGCTGCTGGTTGAGTGGAGACAACCATTGATGAAACTCGGTCTCCAGAGCTAACCGTCCACAACTTCTCAGCGGTGTGACTCACATTTCCCATACATTTCAAAGTAAACCTTTGACCGCCTGATGGCATTGAGCTCTGCTGCCAGCATAGTAAGGAGGTGTGTGGTAGTCCTTGTGCGCAGTTACAAGGAAGGGTGGCCTGACCACACAGGGTTTGCGCCAAGGTGGAGGACCCACACGAGGTTGAAGAGGCAGAAGCAGTGTATTAACTTCTACATACAGAAGAAGGATTGACACAACTCGTGGGGACGGCAAGACTTGTACAGCAGACCCTTCTCCATCTCTCCCCACAGTAACCCATTGCCCAGTCAGCGACATGTAACGCCCCTGTCCATGCTTACTGGGCCAATTATCTGTGGTGAAATGCACCCTGTCACACAGAGTTTCTCAAGGAATCAGTGATGTTTAGTGCAACATGCTGGTGTAGCGCGTGCACGCCTTTGTTGGAGAAGGAGTGGCGCCTGGGCATCGGCTCTTGGGGCACTGCGATGGGCATAAGATCTCGAAAATCCTCGGTTAAAAAGGTTGGAAAGGCAGCATTTTGGTAGCCAACAGTTTCCAGATGCTGAAAGTCAACCTCTAAGCCATGTCATGCCCTTCTAAAAGCATGTAAAACACAGTAAGGGGACTCCAACCACAGTCTCCCTCGTTGCCACTAATTGGGCCACACACACCCCACTTGACTGGCATCAGTTGACCTTCCCTTTTGAAAAAGAAAAAGATGCTTGGCATGAAGCACTCTCAAAAATACGCGTGCCTTTCCCGTCCCCTGGCTGACCCAGGGGAAGAAAAGTCCTCTGAGAGCCATGACTTGTTCATCTTGTTTTTTTTAGAAACACAGCGAAGGGACTCCAACCACAGTCTCCCTCGTTGCCACTAACTGGGCCACACACAGCCCACTTGACTGGCATCAGTTGACTCCCCCTTTTGAAAAAGAAAAAGATGCTTGGCATGAAGCACTCTCAAAAATACGCGTGCCTTTCCCGTACCCTGGATGACCCAGGGGAAGAAAAGTCCTCTGAGAGCCATGACTTGTTCATCTTGGTTCTTTTAGAAACACAGCGAGGGGACTCCAACCACAGTCTCCCTCGTTTCCACTAACTGGGCCACACACACCCCACTTGACTGGCATCAGTTGACCTTCCCTTTTGAAAAAGAAAAAGATGCTTGGCATGAAGCACTCTCAAAAATACACGTGCCTTTCCCGTCCCCTGGATGACCCAGGGGAAGAAAAGTCCTCTGAGAGCCATGACTTGTTCATCTTGGTTCTTTTAGAAACACAGCGAGGGGACTCCAACCACAGTCTCCCTCGTTTCCACTAACTGGGCCACACACACCCCACTTGACTGGCATCAGTTGACCTTCCCTTTTGAAAAAGAAAAAGATGCTTGGCATGAAGCACTCTCAAAAATACGCGTGCCTTTCCCGTCCCCTGGCTGACCCAGGGGAAGAAAAGTCCTCTGAGAGCCATGACTTGTTCATCTTGGTTCTTTTAGAAACACAGCGAGGGGACTCCAACCACAGTCTCCCTCGTTTCCACTAACTGGGCCACACACACCCCACTTGACTGGCATCAGTTGACCTTCCCTTTTGAAAAAGAAAAAGATGCTTGGCATGAAGCACTCTCAAAAATACGCGTGCCTTTCCCGTCCCCTGGCTGACCCAGGGGAAGAAAAGTCCTCTGAGAGCCATGACTTGTTCATCTTGGTTCTTTTAGAAACACAGCGAGGGGACTCCAACCACAGTCTCCCTCGTTGCCACTAATTGGGCCACACACACCCCACTTGACTGGCATCAGTTGATCCCCCCTTTTGAAAAAGAAAAAGATGCTTGGCATGAAGCACTCTCAAAAATACGCGTGCCTTTCCCGTCCCCTGACTGACCCAGGGGAAGAAAAGTCCTCTGAGAGCCATGACTTGTTCATCTTGGTTCTTTTAGAAACACAGCGAGGGGACTCCAACCACAGTCTCCCTCGTTGCCACTAATTGGGCCACACACACCCCACTTGACTGGCATCAGTTGACCCCCCCTTTTGAAGAAGAAAAAGATGCTTGGCATGAAGCACTCTCAAAAATACGCGTGCTTTTCCCATCCCTTGGATGACCCAGGGGAAGAAAAGTCCTCTTAGAGCCATGACTTGTTCATCTTGGTTCTTTTTTCAAAAGTGAGGGGACTCCAACCACAGTCTCCCTCGTTGCCACTAATTGGGCCACACACACCGCACTTGACTGACATCACTTGACCCCCCTTTTCAAAGTGAAAAAGATGCTTTGCATGAAGCACTCTCAAAAATACACGTGCATTTCGCCTCCCCTGGCTGACCCAGGGGAAGAAAAGTCCTCTGAGAGCCATGTCCACATTGTCAGTGGACAGACACATGTGCTTATCTGCCAGCAGACCCCCAGCAGCACTGAAGACAGGTTCCGAGAGAACGCTGGCTGCAGGACACGACAAGATCCCCAAGGCGTACGTGGCGAGCTCAGGCAATTTATCAAGATTGGAAGCCTAAAATGAGCAGGGCTCAAGTTGCACAATAATGGAATCGATGTTTCCTTGCATATACTCATATATCTGTGTGTCCTCCTCTTTTTCCTTGTCCAGCTGTTTTGTTTTCGCATGAGTATATGTCCTTGTCACTTTCCCATGTGTTTGTGTTGTGTTGTGAGTTGTTTGTCACCTTTTGGACACCTTTGAGGGTGTTTTCTAGGTGTTTTTCTGTGTTTGTGATTGCCTGACATTGTTTCCTATGCAGTTCGAGTTCAGTTCGTCGAACGTTCGACGAGCCAAACTCGAACGGGAGCTCCGTTCGGCGAACCGACCTCGAGCCGAACCGGGACCGGTTCGCTCATCTCTAGTCCTCAATGAATTAATCTAGTGGTGCAGTGATCACATTGACACCACTGGTATGTCACTGGAACTTATACCATTAGGCGGTGAAGTACAAATAATTATATTTTTACCACAGAATGTAGTTTTTGCCCCATATTTTACATTTTCACAAAGGTAAATGGGTAAAAATGGTAACAACATTTGTCACACAATTGCTGCTGAACATATGAACATAGTAATACCCCATTTATGGCTGTACAGTACTGCTTAGCCACAAGGAGGGAAAGAGTGCTATTTGACTCTTGGAGTACACGTTTTTGTACAATACAGTCATATGAAAAAGTTTGGGCACCCCTATTAATGTTAACCTTTTTTCTTTATAACAATTTGGGTTTTTGCAACAGCTATTTCAGTTTCATATATCTATTAACTAATGGACTCAGTAATATTTCTGGATTAAAATGAGGTTTATTGTACTAACAGAAAATGTGCAATCCGCATTAAAACAAAATTTGACCGGTGCAAAAGTATGGGCATCCTTATCAATTTCTTGATTTGACCACTCCTAACTACTTTTTACTGACTTACTAAAGCACTAAATTGGTTGTGTAACCTAATTGAGCTTTGAACTTCATAGGCAGGAGTATCCAATCATGAGAAAAGGTATTTAAGGTGGCTACTTGCCAGTTGTTCTATTTGAATCTCCTATGAAGAGTGGCATCATGGGCTCCTCAAAACAGCTCTCAAATGATCTGAAAACAAAGATTATTCAACATAGTTGTTCAGGGGAAGGATACAAAAAGTTGTCTCAGAGATTTAAACTGTCAGTTTCCACTGTGAGGAACATAGTAAGGAAATAGAAGAACACAGGTACAGTTCTTGTTAAGCCCAGAAGTGGCAGGCCAAGAAAAATATCAGAAAGGCAGAGAAGAAGAATGGTGAGAACAGTCGAGGACAATCCACAGACCACCTCCAAAGACCTGCAGCATCATCTTGCTGCAGATGGTGTCAATGTGCATCGGTCAACAATACAGAGCACTTTGCACAAGGAGAAGCTGTATGGGAGAGTGATGCGAAAGAAGCCGTTTCTGCAAGTAGGCCACAAACAGAGTCGCCTGAGGTATGCAAAAGCACATTTGGACAAGCCAGTTACATTTTGGAAGAAGGTCCTGTGGACTGATGAAACAAAGATTGAGTTGTTTGGTCATACAAAAAGGCGTTATGCATGGAGGCAAAAAAACACGGCATTCCAAGAAAAGCACTTGCTACCCACAGTAAAATTTGGTGGAGGTTCCATCATGCTTTGGGGTTGTGTGGCCAATGCCGGCACCGGGAATCTTGTTAAAGTTGAGGGTCGCATGGATTCAACTCAGTATCAGCAGATTCTTGACAATAACGTGCAAGAATCAGTGACGAAGTTGAAGTTACGCAGGGGATGGATATTTTAGCAAGACAATGATCCAAAACAACGCTCCAAATCTACTCAGGCATTCATGCAGAGGAACAATTACAATGTTCTGGAATGACCATCCAGTCCCCAGACCTGAATATCATTGAACATCTGTGGGATGATTTGAAGCGTGCTGTCCATGCTCGGCGACCATCAAACTTAACTGAACTGGAATTGTTTTGTAAACAGGAATGGTCAAATATACCTTCATCCAGGAACTCATTAAAAGCTACAGGAAGCGACTACATGCTGTTATTTTTGCAAAAGGAGGATCTACAAAATATTAATGTCACTTTTATGTTGAGGTGCCCATATTTTTGCACCTGTCAAATTTTGTTTAAATGCGGATTGCACATTTTCTGTTAGTACAATAAACCTCATTTCAATCCAGAAATATTACTGAGTCCTTCAGTTATTAGATATATGAAACTGAAATAGCTGTTGCAAAAACCCAAATTGTTATAAAGAAAAAAGGTTAACATTAATAATGGTGCTCAAACTTTTTCATAAGACTGTAGATTACAGACACCATGTACAGAGCCCCTAATTGAAAGAAGATCAAAATCCTTTCTTAAGTGACCCTATTTTTGGAATTCCCACCGCTCTAGGACTTTACTCTTACTCTTCAGTCCCCAACCTGTTTTCACCTTGATGACCAGGCCATTTTTTTGCAATTTTGACCGGTGGCACTTTATGAGGTTATAACTCTGGAATGCTTCAACGGATCCCAGTGATTCTGAGAATATTTTTTCATGACATATTGGGCTTCATGTTAGTGGTAAATATAGGACAACATTTTTTGCTTTTATTGATGAAAAAAATCGGAAATTTGGCAAAAAGTTTGAAAATTATGTAATTTTCAAAGTTTGAATTTTTATGCTCTTAAACCAGCGAGACATATGACACAAAATAATTAATAAATAGCATATCCCACATGTCTTCTTTACATCACCACAATTTTGTGGAAAAAAAATTATAAGGAAGTTATAGGGGTTCAAAGATTATGAGCAATTTCTCATTTTTATAGCAAAATTTACAAACCACTTTTTTTAAGGACCACATCACTAGAGCTGAGCCATTCCCCTAGTGTTCGAATTTGGTTCGGTTCGTCGAACGGCGGCTCAGTTTGGCGAACATTCGACGAACACCTTCAAACCCCATTGAAAACAATAGGAAGCAAACACAAACACATACAAACACATAGAAAACACCTTCTAAGGTGTCCAAAAGATGACAAACAACTCACAAGACACCACAAACACATGGAAAGTGACAAGTACATATACTCATGCTGAAACAAAAGAGCTGGACGAGTAAAAGGAGGAGGAGACACAGATGTAGTAGGATCTCCAATAAAAATCGATGCCATGACATTGCAACTGGAGCCTTGCTCATTTTGGGCATCCAATCTGGAAAAATGGCATGAGCTCGCCATCTACGCTTGAAGATCTTGTCGTGCCCCGCTGCCAGCGTTCTCTCTGAACGTGTCTTCAGTGCTGCTGGTTGTGTGCTGACAGATAAGCGCACGCGTCTGTCCAGTGACAATGTGGACAGACTAACGTTCATCAAGATGAACAAATCATGGATCTGCAAGGACTTTTCTACCCCTGTGTCATCCTGGGGAGACAAAAGGCTTGAGGATTTTTGATAGTGCTTCATGCAAATCAACATTTTAAGTTTGCATCTGTGGGACAATTGATGCCACTTAAGTGTTGTCCGGGGCCCAATTTTTGGAAAAAAGGGAGACTCTGGTTGGAGTCACCTTGATGTGTTTTACATGATTTTAGAAGGGCATGAAATGCCTAAAGGCCGCTTTACATGCTGCAATATCGGTACCGATATCGCTAGCGTGGGTACCCGCCCCCATCTGTTGTGCGACACGGGCAAATCGCTGCCCGTGCTGCACAACATCGCCCAGTCATGTCACACATACTTACCTGCCCGGCGACGTCGCTCTGACCGGCAAACCACCTCCTTTCTAAAGGGGGCGGTTCGTTCAGCGTCACAGCGACGTCACAGCAATGTCATTGAACCGCCGCCCAATAGAAGCGGAGGGGCGGAGATGAGGATGATCCCGCCCACCTCCTTCCTTCCTCATAGCGGCCGAGAGGCAGGTAAGGAGAGGTTCCTGCGGTGTCACACGGAGCGATGTGTGCTGCTGCAGGAATGAGGAACAACTTCGTTACTGCTGCAGTAATGATTTTTGAGAATGGACCCCCATGTCACCGATGAGCGATTTTGCACGTTTTTGCAACGATGCAAAATCGCTCATAAGTGTCACACGCAACGGCATCGCTAATGTGGCCGGATGTGCGTCACCAATTCCTTGACCCCAACGAGTTCGCATTAGCGATGTCGTAGCGTGTAAAGCCCCCTTTAGAGGTTGACTTTCAGCATCTGCAAGCTGTTGGCTACAGAAATGCTGCCTTTCCACCCGGGGGAACACAGAGGATTTTCGAGACCTTATGTCCATCGCAGTGCCCCAAGAGCAGATGCGCAGTCGCCACTACTTCTCCAAGAAAGGCATGCCTGCACTACACCAGCATGGTGTTAACCCCTATACAGGGATTTGGAATTACACAGGGCCAAAGGTGATCAATACCTGTTGAAGGCTGCAGTCCGAGAGAGTAGTAGTCAAGCAGGGTCAAACCATGAATAGAGGAACATGAACAGAATCAGATGGCAAGGACTTAATCAGAAAACAAGCACAGGTCAAATGCGGATCGGGCAACGAGGTACATTATCAGCAGGCAGGAGATGTAGTCAAGAAACACGCAGTATTCAGCACATAAAATGACAAAACAGAACTGGGCGTAACAGGAAACAGAAGTTCAGAACTATGTCTGGCAGTGGTCAGCAGACAGGAGGGGCCTAAAAAAAGAGTGTGGTGTCTTCCCATTGGTTGTAGCTGAATGATAGTACTTCAGCTGTGAGACAACCACCACCTTCAGTCAGCCAGTGGTACTGCAGATCTCAAGGTAACCCAGCCCAGTGGATGAGCAGAACATGCGGCCACCTGGGCCGCTGGCATCGACTCCTCTCCCATCACCAGCACTATCTACGAAAGGAACACGGTGTCACCTGGCGATCGGAGTACAAGTTGCTGGAGCGGACTCCGGTGGTGATGTAACAGCCGTGTGCGACAATGATGCAAACCTGGGTGCGACCCCTCGCCGGGGCAATGTGACACACGTGCCGTGTATAGCTCATGTGTTGAACCTGGTTGTCCAGGAATTTTTAAACCACTATCCCGGCCTACATGGCCTTCTGCAGAGGGCACGCTCGCTATGTGCTCACTTCCACCGTTCACACCCCGCAGCTGAACAACTTGCATCGCTCCAGAAGTCTTTCGGTCTGCCGGTACACCACCTGAAATGCGATGTGCTGACACACTGGAATTTGAATCTGCACATGTTGCAGCATTTGTGGCAGCACCGCCGAGCCCTGCTGCAATACGTTATGACGTATAGCCTGGCCTAACGAGATCCAGAGGTGGTGCAGATAACACTGCTGGAGTGGTCTCAGATCAAGGACCTATGCACCCTTCTTCACAGTTTACAAATGTCGACGAAGATGTTTAGTGCTGACGATGCCATTATCAGCATGACAATTCCAGTCATCTACATGCACACTCTAAACATTATTCGGAGTCAGGTGGTGGGACAAAAGGAAGGGGAGGAAGTGCAGGAGGAGTAATATGCAGAAGGGATAACAAGATCTACAAGGTCCAGACGGTCAGCAGCACCAAGGCGGCAGACATGGGACGGTGGGGGAGAGGGATTAACAAGGCCGCATAGTAGCAGCAAAACTGTTGAGGAAGGTGCAGGAGCCCAGGAAAAAATGGAGGACGAACTGGCGATTTGCATGGAAGACTCAGCAGATGAGGGAGACCTTGATCACATTTCTGTTTTGCGAGGTTGGGGGGAGAGGGCAGAGGAAGGAAGCATGATTCTCACCTTGCCGCCAACAACACAGCAAGGACTTGGTCCTCCTGGATGCGTAAGACACATGAGCGCCTTCTTGCTGCAGTCCCTAAAACATTACCCTTGGATTTTCAGAATTCGAAGTAATGCTGACTACTGGGTTGCCACACTGTTAGATCCCCGGTACAAGACAAAATTTGGTGAAATAAGTCCTGCCATAGAAAGGGATGCACGTATGCAGGAGTAGCTGCAGAAGCTGGTACGCAATCTTAGATCGGCTTTTCCATTAAACACCAGTGCTGCACAGAGTGAATCTCAACGCTTTGTCATGGCTAGGAGGAAATGGTGTTTTACTTGTCCTCATCTGAGGGACCGAGGGCTGGCTGTTGTGCTGAGACGGCATTGAGTAGGGTGTCCCTGCAGAGTTGCAAATTTGGTCATATACAAAATGAGTGGAAAAAGGACAATGCTGGTGGAAAGGGGAACAGGTGTGTTGGAAAGGGGAAAAAGTTTGTGTCCGTGGGTTTGGTGGTAAAGCAACAGTAACATCTGCTGAAGAAACACCATCTGTTACGGGGGGAACAGGCAGATTTGGATAAGGTGGTATATATCCCAATTGCCAGTCGGGGTCTACCATGCTCCCAGATGGAAAAGGAGATGCTGGCAACCCGAAGGTTAGGCGGAGGATACAGAGCTGGGTGGCTCTGAAATTAATAGTAGCCTGAACCGAGTTAGACGACATTCGGATCTGGAGGCTGTGAACCCTGTTAGCATCACAAGGTCCACACACCCAGCCCAGGAACTCCCTGTTAACAACACAGGGGCCATTGGGTACGCTGTCCATGTGCGTAGGGGGCACACCTGTGGACAGCAGGCGCAGCAGCAGCCCAGTTAATGCCACTGGGCTGCACTAGCAGGACTGATAGGACAGGAGCTGGCCGTAACCATTCTGCGTTACCAAGTGTGGTGGCGTCCAGCACCAACGCCCTATCCCTGCCTACCTCTGTCCTAAAGCCGCAATGGGTTCAACACATGGAGATGTGCTCTGTTTGAGCATAATAGAAGACTGCGCACCTCCATATTGTCTCCAGCCTCTTTTATAACCTTGGTCCGCCCCAACCCAGGGTGGATCACAATGCACCTCCAGGAGGCAATAGCAGAGTGCCACGTCATCAGTGATATAACCAGTGGACTATCCGGAACCGCAACTTCACTGATGACCTCATGGCAGCCATGCCCCAAACACCTCACCATTCATCGTCTGACGAACAATGATGAGGTGCCAAGTCATAGGTGCGGGCCTCTGCGAGCAAGTCCAGAGTTGCCACATCATCAGGACACCTGATGCCCTCTGGCCTATCAGGGCCTGCTACCTCACGGACATGGCCAGTGAGGTCCTTACCGAACCTAGCCTCTGATGCACTAAATGCTCAGTAGGCACAACACAGGACTTAGGGGCACTTTGCACACTACGACATTGCAAGCCGATGCTTGCGATGCCGAGCGCAATAGTCTCCGCCCCCGTCGCAGCTGCGATATCATGGTGATAGCTGCCGTAGCGAACATTATCACTACGGCAGCTTCACATGCACTCACCTGCCCTGCGATGTCGCTCTGGCCGGCAAACCGCCTCCTTATTAAGGGGGCGGGTCGTGCGGCATCATAGCGACGTCACACGGCAGGTGGCCAATAGAAGCGGAGGGGCAGAGCTTAGCGGGACGTAAACATCCCGCCCACCTCCGTCCTTCTGCATAGCTGGCGTGAGCCGCAGGTAAGGTGATGTTCCTCGCTCCTGCGGCTTCACACACAGCGATGTGTGCTGCCGCAGGAACAACATCGTTGTTACGGGGGGCTGTCTGATAATAAAACCTAAAGGAGTAACAGACAGTCAGGGTCCACCGTGCAAAGACTCTGCTGCAGACTATGGCAGAGTGCAATACCTCTGTTAAACTCACAGAGGAATATAATTAGTAAATAAGGCAATTCCTCCCTTACTTGGAGGGTGTGTGGAATGGTCTCTGTTAATAATCACAGAGACAAAGGCAGTGAGTGTGAAATGGCACCTACCTAGGTCCGTTCCTCTAGTGGTGCCAGGAAACGGACAGCAGCGTAAGCCGCACAAAGCTCCTACCTGCGTTCGCTCCACTAGTGTGCGAGGACACGAACCACTAGATATGGCACCTGCCTAGGTCCGCTCTTCTAGTGGTGCAAAAGAGACGAACAGCAGCGTAAGCCGCACAAAGCTCCTACCTGCGTTCGCTCCACTAGTGTGCGAGGACACGAACCACTAGATATGGCACCTGCCTAGGTCCGCTCTTCTAGTGGTACAAAAGAGACGGACAGCAGCATAAGCCGCACAAAGCTCCTTATATAAGGGTCTTATATAGACTCTGTGCCTCATCCAAGATGGAGGACACCAGAGCCAATCCGCTGCCAGAACGACAGGAATGACGTCACGCTGGCCTATCACCAAGCAAAGCGTCACAAGCACATGACCAGCGACCAATCGGCATAGAAGGTGTCAGAGACATGTGACCACGTGTCACAAGCACATGACCAACAGCCAATCGGCATAGAAGGTGTCAGAGGCATGTGACCTCGTGTCAGCGATGATGTCACCCGCACATGTGCAATGGCTCCAAGATAGGACTTAGTCTCCAGCGCTTGCACATGTGCAGTAGCAAGAAATCTGGACATAGTCTCCAGTGCTTGCAAATGTGCAGTAGCACGAAATCTGGACATAGACTCCAGTGCCACAGGAACCGTAACAGTACCTCCCCCTCAAGGGCCCCACTCCCGGCGACGCAGGTAATCGGCAACTAAGTCGGGAACATGGACAGCCTCCTCAGGCTCCCAAGAGCGATGTTCCGGGCCGTAGCCCTCCCAATCTATCAAGAAGAACCTGCGCCCTCTAACCATCTTAGAACCAACTATGGCTCGTACCTCATAGCTAGAGCGAGAGGAATCAGAGGCAGGAGAGTGCACTTCATGAGCGTGAGGTAAAATAGCCGGCTTTAGTAGTGAGACATGGAATTTGTCATGGATCCTAAGATGGACGGGTAACTTCAATTGGTAGACTACAGGATTTACCTGTCGAAGAACCTCATAAGAACCCAGGAAGCGAGGAGCAAATTTGACAGAGCTCACTCTAAGTCTCACGTGTTTTGCAGAGAGCCACACAAAGTCCCCCGGAGAAAAGACAGGAGCCGGGCGACAAAACCGATCGGACACCGTTTTCATACGGTCCTTGGCTGCTTGGATCGACTCTTGAGTCCGATCCCAAACCTCTCTGGCATTAGTTGCCCAGTCGGCCACAAGAGGAGGAGGTGCAGCAGCGGGAAACGGTACCGGTACCCTAGGGTGTTGCCCATTATTGAGTACGAACGGTGTCTGCCCAGTGGCCTCAGCCAGCGAATTGTTAAGGGCAAATTCTGCCCAGGGTAGGAGGGAGGACCAGTTATCGTGGTTCTCAGCAACAAAGTGTCGAAGGTATATAATCATGGATTGATTGGTACGCTCAACCAAACCATTGGTCTCCGAATGGTATGCCGAAGAGAGATTCAACTCAATTTGCAGAAGGCTACAAAGATCTCGCCAGAAACGGGAAGCAAATTGTGGGCCTCTATCACAAATGATACGATCTGGCATCCCGTGAAGCCTAAAGACATGCTTGAGGAATAGTTTGGCTAGTACCCTGGAAGATGGGATTCTCGATAACGGTACGAGATGAGCCATCCGGGAGAAATGGTCCGTAATGACCCACACAAATCTATGTCCCTGTGAACACGGAAGATCACCCACAAAGTCCATGCCTTCCACCTCCCATGGTCTATCTGGCACTGGTAAAGGATGCAAGAGCCCAGCCGGTCTCTGCCGTAATGGACGGTTGCGAGCGCACGAGTAGCAGGAATCGACATATCTCTTGACGTGGCTGGCTAAGTGTGGCCACCAATACCACCTCTCCAGTAACTCCCGTGTCCGCCTAATACCAAAATGCCCACCCACCTTTGAGGTGTGGGCCCACGACAGTATATCATTCTGTCGATCAGGTGGAACAAAGGTCTTACCCGGTGGGATTTGGTCTAACGTCACAGGGGAGAGCGTATGAAAAACCCTGGAGGGAAGGATAAGACGAGGTTCGTCAATCTCTTCCTGGGTAGAAACCATAGAGCGAGACAGGGCGTCTGCCTTGTTATTCTTACTCCCAGACAGATAGTTGATGGAGAAGTGAAAGCGGGAGAAAAACAAGGACCAGCGGGCTTGGTGAGGATTCAGACGCTGAGCGGTTTGCAAGTACGTCAGATTCTTATGGTCTGTATAGACCTGGAAAGGATGTTTCGCTCCTTCCAGCAAGTGACGCCACTCCTCCAAGGCTAATCTCAGGGCGAGCAGTTCCCTATCCCCAATGGTATAGTTTCTCTCTGCCGGTGAAAAGGTTTTAGCAAAGAAGAAACACAGCCTTTTTCTACCTGCACCGTTCTTTTGATACAAGACCGCACCAGCACCCACTGAAGAGGCATCAACCTCCAAGAGGAAGGGCTTATTCTCATCGGGTCTTTGAAGAATGGGAGCAGTTGAAAAGTGTCTTTTTACAGCCTCAAAAGCCTGAGATGTCTCAGTAGACCAGACTTTGGGATTAGCACCTTTCTTAGTCAAGGCCACCAAAGGGGCCACCAAAGTAGAGAAATGGGGTATGAACTGCCTGTAATAATTTATGAATCCTAAGAAGCGTTGCACCGCCTTCAAGGAATGAGGTTTGGACCATTCCAGGACAGCAGAGAGCTTCGCAGGATCCATAGCCAGACCCTCTTGTGAGATAATGTAGCCCAAAAAAGGCAAGGATGACTGCTCGAATACACATTTTTCGAGTTTAGCAAACAATGAGTGCTCCCTTAAACGGGAAAGGGCACGAACGACATCCTGACGATGAGTCTCCAGATCAGGAGAAAAAATCAGGATGTCGTCCAGATACACCACTACAGAGGATAACAGTAAATCCCTGAACACATCGTTTACGAAGTCCTGAAATACTGCGGGTGCATTACATAAACCAAAAGGCATGACGAGGTATTCATAGTGACCGTCTCGGGTGTTAAAAGCGGTCTTCCATTCGTCACCCTCTCGAATTCGTACCAAGTTATACGCACCCCGCAGATCCAACTTCGTAAAAACTTGAGCTCCCCTCAGTCTGTCAAAGAGCTCCGAAATTAAAGGTAACTGGTATTTGTTCTTTATTGTGATTGTATTGAGACCCCTGTAATCTATGCAGGGACGCAAATCACCCTCTTTCTTCCGAACAAAGAAAAACCCAGCTCCCGCGGGAGAGACAGACTTACAAATGAACCCCTTCTCTAAACTCTCTCTTATATAGGTCGACATGGCCTCCGGCTCAGGTATCGACAGGGGGTAAACCCTGCCCTTAGGTGGAACAAAACCTGGGATAAGGTCTATGGCACAGTCATACGGCCTATGGGGTGGAAGAACCTCAGCACCCTGTTTGGAGAACACGTCAGCGAAATCCAAATAGGGTGTAGGTATGGGAGAGAGATCAGTTGATGCAACCGCAACGACCTTAGGTGGTAAGGGAAGACATCGGGACTGACATTTCGAACCCCAACTAATAATGCTGTCGGACTCCCAGTCAATGTGAGGAGCATGAGTCCGAAGCCATGGGAGACCCAGAAGGACGTCGTCTATACCCTCAGGCAAAACAAGAAAAGAAATCTGCTCTATGTGACCCTGAGACAGGGAAAGGTGCAAGGGAACTGTCCTCAATGTAATGGAGTCAGACAACATAGTTCCATTAACAACACGGACAGGAATAGGCGCCTCTAACATGATAGAGGCAATATTGTGTCTCTTTCCAATTCCTGAGGACACAAAAGTCCCGTCAGCTCCGGAATCCACAAAAGCCATAATATGCCATGTATTCTCAGAGAATGAGAGCTGACCTTGGATACTACACTAAGAGGGAGCAGAAGACGTCTCTAGTAACCCCCCTCTAATGGTTACTAGGCCTGGGAGTTTCCCTGATGGCTAGGACACTTGTTGGCATAGTGCCCAGTCTGACGACATACGTAACATATAGGAGGACCAGACTTGCGTAGTCTGGAGGACGTATGACCTAACTCCATAGGAGTGGGAGATGTTTCAGATGCTGAGGAAGATGGTGGTGGACCCTCAACAACTGGAATAGCCCGATGCTTAGGGCGTGAGGAAGAGACCTCAAGTCTACATTCCCTATGGCGTACGTCGATCCTCGTTGCTACTGTGATCAAGTCTTCCAGAGAAGCAGGGACCTCACGAGTAGCAAGAGCATCCTTAACATAGCTTGCCAACCCTCTCCAGAAGATAGGAATCAACACCTTCTCTGGCCAATCTAGTTCTGCCACCAGAGTTCTAAAAGTAATGCCATAAGAACTAGTGGATAACGAACCCTGAGATAGATCTAACAGTCTCAGGGCCGCATCATGGGTAACCTGCGGACCCATGAATACCGCCTTAAGAGCATCAAGAAAGTCTTGATGTCTCAGAGTAACCACATCAGAGCGCTCCCATAGGGGAGTCGCCCATTCTAAGGCTTTGTCCTGAAGTAAGGAGATGATAAAGCCTACTCTGGACCTCTCCGTAGAGAAGCGAGAAGAGTTGACCTCTAGGTGTATCTGATACTGACTAATGAAACCACGACATGATCTGGCATCGCCAGAATATCCGTTTGGCAGAGCAAGTCGAGGATCATGTGCAGATGTCACCATGGTCTGAGGTTTATCCTCTATACTCTTGAGCCGTGACTCAAGTACTTGTATATAACGGTGTAACTGCTGATATTCTGCCATAACTGCCAGACCCTTGGCTCAGTCCTAATGTTACGGGGGGCTGTCTGATAATGAAACCTAAAGGAGTAACAGACAGTCAGGGTCCACCGTGCAAAGACTCTGCTGCAGACTATGGCAGAGTGCAATACCTCTGTTAAACTCACAGAGGAATATAATTAGTAAATAAGGCAATTCCTCCCTTACTTCCTACCTGCGTTCGCTCCACTAGTGTGCGAGGACACGAACCACTAGATATGGCACCTGCCTAGGTCCGCTCTTCTAGTGGTGCAAAAGAGACGAACAGCAGCGTAAGCCGCACAAAGCTCCTACCTGCGTTCGCTCCACTAGTGTGCGAGGACACGAACCACTAGATATGGCACCTGCCTAGGTCCGCTCTTCTAGTGGTACAAAAGAGACGGACAGCAGCATAAGCCGCACAAAGCTCCTTATATAAGGTTCTTATATAGACTCTGTGCCTCATCCAAGATGGAGGACACCAGAGCCAATCCGCTGCCAGAACGACAGGAATGACGTCACGCTGGCCTATCACCGAGCAAAGCGTCACAAGCACATGACCAGCGACCAATCGGCATAGAAGGTGTCAGAGACATGTGACCACGTGTCACAAGCACATGACCAGCAGCCAATCGGCATAGAAGGTGTCAGAGGCATGTGACCTCGTGTCAGCGATGATGTCACCAGCACATGTGCAATGGCTCCAAGATAGGACTTAGTCTCCAGCGCTTGCACATGTGCAGTAGCAAGAAATCTGGACATAGTCTCCAGTGCCACAGCAACCGTAACAATCGTAACATCGGTCCTTCCGAAATTATGGAAATGACCGACGCTACACCAATGATACGATTTGGACGTTTTTGCGCTCCTTAATCGTATCAAAAAGGATTTACACACTGTGATATCGACTGCGTGTGCGTCACTTTCGATTTGACCACACCAACATCGCAGCTGCGATGTCGTAGTGGGCAAAGTGCCCCTTAGACAAGGCACAGAGTCCAAGTACCTGTGCAAAGAGGTTTTTCGCACTAAGTGTGGGAGCATGCTCAGTAGTCAGAACTGAGGACTTAGCCTCAGGAATGGCACAGTCAGGCTGAGAATGCTCACTAGGCGAAACACTGGACTTAGGCTGTGGCTGGGGTAAATCGGCACACGCATGCGCACTAGCCGCCTCTCCACACTTAGATGTGGAGGAGGAAGCAGCCAGCTGGATGACCCAAGGCACGGCCAAAAATGGCAGCTGAGGCCTGGGCGCAACTGGAACCGCAGCAGGCTGCTTGCGGCTACGGCTTGCGGCTATGGTGGATCCGATTTGTAACACCAACTTCTAGCCAAAATAAGATGTCTACTTCTTCCCGTGGATAATCTGATATGATCCCTTTGTTTACGGACACGACCATCGCTAACAACTGTAGATGAGGCACCAAAAGAGCAGGTCCTTGAATGGATCTCAAGTGCTCCATCAAGTGGCCTCTCCTCCACCTCAACTTCAATATCCCAAATACTCCATTCCTCTGTGGTGTCATTCCAATCGCACTTGCTTCCCACAAGCTCTCAAGTTTCCACTCGCCCTGCTGAGTATGGGGTAACAGAGATGGTTGAGTCTGCAGAGCTGTTCAGTCACACTATAGCCTGGGAATCAGACGTCTGTTCAAAAGCTGCAGTAAGTTTAGACAAGGACATGACCTGCACTGATGCCCAGAAGCTTTGTGAGTCAGATCCAGGCCCCGATGAAGAAGGTTCTGAGCATACTGTAGACCCTCATTCCCAAACTGTAAATCCTCTTGGTGGAGACAATGGGGACCATGCTGATGAGACTCAGATACCTGATTGCAACGAAAACTTTACTATTCAGTCAGGGCAGGAAGAGGTTGGCTCTGAGGAGTCAGGACAAGTGGAGTGAAAACACACAGGGTGATGATGAGGTTGGAGACCCCACTTACTGTCAACCCACAGTCAGCCAGTTGATGAGGTCAGCAGAGGAGGTGGAGGAGGATGCTACTGACGACAAGGTTAGGTTGCATCTTGATGGACAGAGACAAAGTACTGGAAGCACATCAACAACTGAATCCTCAGCCACAACTCTGCCTCTGAGCAGAAGTCGTGGTGGCACTGCAGGTCGCAAGGGCTGTAAGCCTGGCTTAGCCTGGGGCTTTTTTGACATCACAAAGGATCACACAACTCATGTCATCTGTAAGATTTGTCACCAATCTCTAAGTAGAGGCCAAAAAAATCAGTACTTGAGTACTTCGTCCATGAACCGTCACATGGATATGAAGTGATAGGGTGAAGGTGTATTTATGACCTTTATCCACTGTGAATGCAAGATTCTTATTTGCCGTTCATTGTATGCATTGTTGCTGACTACCCACAAGGGGCTGCTGGTTTGAATCTGCCTTTGACTGTTTGGTCACTATAGCAATATCAAAACGGTCTTTGGCTGTGGACTTGGAGACCAGAGTAGGTGCTGTATGTGAGCTGAAGGAAAAACAAAAGGTTTGCGGAACAGAAAGGAGCCGCCGCGGAAACACTTTGGTGGATTGTGAGGAGACTCGTGTTGGAGTTTTGTGCGGAGGACCGTAACGCCTGTGAGCAGCATCCTGTGCCGGAGACCACCATTCTTCAGTTGCTGGCTACACTGATTACCGTGAGAGGATCGTCACGTCTGTATTTATGGCAACTGGACACCACAGTACCCGGGTACGGTAGGCTGGGCCCAGCCAGGACTGCGTGCACCCAACACTTTGATTTGGTAACAAAACACATAGCTGTTCTGCTTAGGCCGACTATATAGACAATAAGACTTGCTGCCTCTGCTCTGTCATTTTGTCAGTTACAGTTAAAATCCTAGAGGGACATTGACACATGTTTGCATTGACTGTTGCGTTACAAGATTTCCAGGACTGTGTTGCTGAGCTGTGTGGTTTGCCTTACCACTTTTATCATCTGCCTTATCTGTGAGGCTTCAGCAAACAAGGGTATTCAGGGGGGTTAATGGGTTTTGTCTATGTTTAGGTAGATAAGTTGTAAGCTCTTGTGATGCGCCACTTGTAGGTCGTGTTCGCACACACACACACACACACACACAATTAATCCAGCTAAGCAGAGGGATTACCAGGTAGTAGGCAACTGTTTAGACAGTCCCTTGGTTAGGCAAAGGTTGGTGAGAACAGGGTATAAATCGCCATTACGAGTGTCCCAGCATTGGGGTGTAGGCTTTTGGACTTGTGAATAGATTGTTCTATTCTTTCAGTTTTATGCATGGTTGTTATTGTTTGTTTTGGTAAAGTTAAACAATCATTTATCAACTCAACTGCCTAGAGTCCTTTTCCTAGTGCGTGGTTTTGCTGTATACTGGGGAGCCCACCCTGTACAAAACTTTAAATGAAGCTTAAGTCGCAGTGGGAAGGTCACTGTGCTACAATCCGGACTAGCGGGGCTGTGCAACCACCATCTGCCCCATCAAGTACATCAAGTGGTCTTTATCCTCTGTGACTGTGGGGACAGCAGTCACACATACTTTTAGACGCAGACCTTCCACTCCTTTAACCGCTACAGGCAGTGTGATTGGCAGGTCGTCAGTTGTTTTGGAAGTGGGAAAAGCTGCTGGTGTTGAGGTCTATCAGACATCGAGAGCACCACCTTTGGATGAAGGCAACATTATATCTACACCTGCACCTTTCTCACAGATTGGCTGGACTACCTGCAGTTTAAAATTGCATACCAGAAATGGAGAGGTGGTGTAGAATGGAGAGTTGGTGTCTCTTTCTTCACAGCAGAGGAACCCTCACTTACTATCCCAGACAATGAAACTATGCTCCTAAAATTGGCAGCAATTTTTGCAATTAAAATTGCGTAGCAAAAATGGACAGGTGGTGTACAATGCAGAGGGGGTATATCAAAATTGTCGGCAGAGGAACCCTCATATAGTATCCCAGACAATGAAAGTATGGCCATAAAAAGGGCAGCAATTTTTGCTATTAAAATTTCGTAGCAAAAATGGACAGGTGGTGTACAATGCACAGGTGGTGTAGCTAGCTTGATAGCAAAGGAACCCTCACGTAGTATCCCAGACAATGAAAGTATGGCCCTAAAAATGGCAGCACTTTTTGCAATTAAAATTGCGTAGCAAAAATGGACAGGTGGTGTACAATGCACAGGTGGTGTACAATGCACAGGTGGTGTACAATGCAGAGGTGGTATAGCAAAATTGTCAGCAGAGGAACCCTAACATAGTATCCCAGACAATGAAAGTATGACCTTAAAAATGGCAGCACTTTTTGCAATAAAAATTACGTAGCAAAAATGGACAGGTGGTGTACAATGCACAGGTGGTGTAGCTTGCTTGACAGCAGAGGAACCCTAACGTAGTATCCCTGACAATGAAAATATGGCCCTAAAAATGGCAGCACTTTTTGCAATAAAAATTGCGTACCAAAGATAGACAGGTGGTGTGCAATGCACAGGTGCTGTAGCTTGCTTGTCAGCAGAGGAAGCCTCACTTTCTATCTCTGACAATAGAAACTATGCCCCAAGGAATTGCCTGAGCTGATTTAGCCAGACGCTGTGATATAAACCTCTGCACAGCTCTGGCACAGATCTGCCTAGCAACAATGTCTATGAACGGCTGTAATGTAGCCCTGAAAAGGGCTGAAATTACAAGTAGTCCCTAATCCCTAAAGCGATGTCTAGATTTCACTGTATGTCTATAGTGCACACAGCAGCAGAAGCGGGAGCGGTGACTGTCACCCACCCGCAGCAGAGAGATAATGGCGGCGATGGGGAAAATGGGCTGGTCTTATAGGGCAAAGACATGTGAGATGCACAGCCTATGACACATGCCCTTGCTTGTCTGGCAAAAATCCACTTTGATGTGTATGTGTCTATGATTGGCTAACAACCTGGCCTGCCCCACTATACGCGCGGTTAGGGAAAAAAAAGCAGCACCGATCGAATC
Organism: Anomaloglossus baeobatrachus; assembly: GCF_048569485.1. NCBI lineage: Eukaryota > Metazoa > Chordata > Amphibia > Anura > Aromobatidae > Anomaloglossus > Anomaloglossus baeobatrachus. Next base: position 295,440,288 of record NC_134358.1, on the reverse strand, counting down.
GCCGTCATCCCCACACACTATACGCTGAATTTTGATAATATTATTATTAACAGTGACTCATAGTATTACAGTGAAAAGCCAGCTAGTAACTAGCTATGCTTTTTGGTGATCGAGCCGTTATCGAACGGTAACTCGAACTGCCGAACTTGAAGCAAATCGTTCGAGTTCGTCGAACGACTCGAACACCGACCAAAATTACTCGAATTTGAAATTGGCGAACCGTTCGAATCGAACATCGCTCAACTCTACACATCACATTTGAAGTGATTTTGAGAGGTCTATGTGACGACATGGACTCTCATGGGTTAAAGTTTCTTAACATTCAGCCAGACGGGATGATAGATTGTTTATAGATGGGGGATAAGTCCCTCATTGTTTTTACAAGACTCTTTTGGACTCATGTAATTGTGTTGGCCACTGAAAGCCAGACGTATTGTTTCTCCAGACTTTTCCAGTAATCATTGTATTGTAGTTGTGTATTGCTAATGTAATTAACTTAGTAGCCATTGTCTAGTCGGTGACTCCCAGACTACATGTATACCCTCAGTCTTTCTGTAGACATCATTTGGATGAACATTGTCCATGCAGCTTGAGATTCATCCAATGGGAGAGGCGATCTTGTCCAACCAATCGATGAGGACGCAGTGTATCCAAGTGGAAGGCTGTGGCTATAAAAGGGATTTCTTTAAGCCACCAGTTTTGTGGATGGATGCTGATGGATCCAGTCTAAGCTCTTTGGAGCTGACTAGAGGATCAGGATATCTTATGGCTTCAATCTAGGGACTCTGGTCCCGGTTGGAGACCATATCCACAGCCTAGGGATTTCGACTCCGGCTGCCAGGATTGTATCATCATACCAGGACTACCTAAGGAGGACACTCAGGTTGGGACAGTTCAGTCACCTGTTACAGACTTTGCAGACCTCAGCCAGCTTCCTAAATCTGGCATTATTCCTTTCTCGGTGGGTGCCCGCCAAAAGAGGGGTGCTGCTGGATTGGAGTAAATAACCCTGGAACCTCTGGGGCATGGACATTCTAAATCCCTGGTGAGCCAGTGGAAGGGTGAGACTCTGTTGCCTGTTACATTTGTGTGTTTTGCTGGTTATGTGTTATGTGCCGTTAATTGTTTGGGGATCCAATAAAGTCTAATTATTGTGGTTCCCTCACCCTGTGTTGTGTGAGTAGTGTTACGCCCACGGTTAAGGAGGCCGGCGTTCAGTTGGGATGAGCCCTGAGCTACGCTGTCTTTCTAAAGGCGGCGGGTTTTAGTGGACGAGAGCACCCACTGAGCCCCGTGTCTCCACAGTCTGCATGACACAAAACAGCCAAACGTGACACCATTTCATAAACTGAACCCCTCAGGCTACTCAAAACCACATTCAAGAAGGTTATTAACCCTTCAGGTGCTTCACAGGAACTAAAGCAATGTGTAAGGAAAAAATAAGCATTTTATTTTTTGCAACAAAAATTTTAATTTATCCTCAAATATTGCATTTTCATAAGGGTAGCAGGATGAAATGGACCCCAAAATTTGTTGGTCAATTTGTCCTGAGTACGATGATACCTCATATGTGGCAGAAAACCACTGTATTGGGTGCATGGCAGAGCTCCGAAGGGAAGGAGCGTCATTTGACTTTTTGAACGGAAAATTAGCTGGAATCGTTAGCCGCACCATGTTGCGTTTGGAGAGCCCCTGATGTGCAGAAACAGTGAAGCTCCCCACATGTGACCCAGTTTTGGAAACTAGACCCCCATGTCATGAAAAAATGAAATCAGGACGCACACACGGATGTGCTGCAAAAAGGGGGGGGACTAGGTGGGATGGAAAAAAGAAACCCTGTCCAAAGTCGAATACTACTGCAGGATGCTTGCTGATCAGGTACCTAATTGCTCAAGTTTTGTCTTTTTTTTTATTTGGGGTGCACAAAAAAAAGCAAAAACTCGAACAACTACGTAACTGATCAGCCAATCACTTAGCTGACCAGCGCTTGGCGGCAAGCAGGCGGGGGGGGGGGGTGGAGAGGGAGTGGGAGGTGGGATTGGGGATAGTTACAAAAGAGCCTCGAAAAATACTTACGGGATGGATCAGAACAGCAGCAGGATCACAGGAGAGATGATCGATGAGGCAGCAGATGGGTGTCAGCGGCAAAATGGGGCCGGCAGCAGCAGATGAAGGGGAGCAGCAGATGGGGGGGCAGCGGCAGATGAAGGGCAGCGGCAGATGGGGAGCAGCGGCAGATGAAGGGGAGCAGCAGATGGGGGGGCAGCGGCAGATGAGGGGGCGGCGGCAAATGAAGGGGAGCAGCAGATGGGTGGAGCAGTGGTGGATGTGAGAGGGCGGCAGCGGATGGGTTAGGGCACAGCAGGTGGAGGAGCAGTGGAGGATGGGAGAGGGCGCAGCGGGTGGAGGGGCGGCGGAGGATGGGAGAGGGCGCAGCGGGTGGAGGAGCGGCGGAGGATGGGAGAAGAATGGGGGAGGGTGGAAGGGGAGTGGGAGGTGAGATTGGGGATAGCTACCTTACAGGATGGATCTAGGCAGCAGGATCACAGTAGATGGAGACTCACAGAAGATGAAGGATCACAGCAAATGGAGGCTCACAGCAGATGGAGGCTCACAGCAGATGGAGGCTCACAGCAGATGGAGAAGGGTGAGAGGTGGGAGAGGTGGCATCAGATGAAGAGGAAGGGAGAAAGCGGACAGATCGGGGAGGGGGGCAGAGGCTGATGGGGGAGAGCAGTGGCTGATGGAGGGAAGGCAGCAGATGGGGGCAGTGGCAGCGGATCGGGGCAGTGATTGCTGCAGCGGCGGTGCCAGCGGCTGAAAGGGGGCAGTGGCGGATCGGATGCAGTTACTGCCGCGGCGGCGGTGGCTGAAGGGGGGGGGCGGCGGCGTAAAGGGGGCAGTGGCTATAACTTACCGATCGCTCTCCTCAGCTTCCACAGATGCTGGAGTGAAGGTGAGGGGAGCGGTCACTGGCCCCAGATCCACAGTGATTGGAGAGATCGGTCACAAGGCCAGTCTCTCCAATCAGTGCTGGGGGCGGATGAAACAGAGATCACCCAGCTCCAGCCAATGATCAGTGCTATAGCTGCACTGATCTTGGCTGGATTTCAATGTTTCAGTCATTTTCAATGGCTGAAACATTACAGTGGTTGTAACATTACAGTGGCTGTGATTGGCTGAGTGGCGTTGGTCAGCCAATCACAGCCTCTGTAGGTCCGGGGAGGAGACACCACCCCTCCTGAGGTCAGGCAGAGGTCCCCTCCTCCCCGAATCTAAAGTTTTTGTATACTGATCGCAGTCATTGGGGCTCCAGGGCCGCGATTTTGCTATGACGTACTGGGTACGTCTTGAGTCCTTAAGTACCAGGGAGCCATGACGTACCCAGTATGTCATAGGTCTCTAAGGGCTTAATGTGTACCAGCGATTTTGACTCCATGGGTGTCAGAGACAATCAACAATGGATGTTGCTGAGTAAACATTGCAAATCTGTATTTGCAGTACCCAGCACATTGTTGGGCCTGATCCTCCTTCCTCCCATCATGGTGACTCATAGAAGGCAAGTGATTTCACATTTGAACAATTTGAGGAGTTCTTTACAATTCCATTTATTGATTCTGGCCTCTCACTCTGCACGTTTCAAGAGGTACAGGAGGAGACCATGTGTAGTTATTATACCCAAATATTTGAGCAGCCGTGATCAGAAGAGAATGATGGTGGGGAACGGTAATTAGTGTCTCAAAAAGTAGATGATGACAGACAGTTGCCAACAAGTGATGTTGTTAGGTCAACAAGTCAGGAAAACAACCAAAGTGTGGAAGTGGAAGACGAGTAGGTAGACACCAAAGTGCATGAACCTAACCGGCGAAGGTGCTTTGCATAGCAAGGACAGCAGCACAGAGGGGAAGGAATTTGCAGCATCGCAAAAGACAGGAAGAGTCTATTCCCCAGAGCACATACACAAGATAAGTTCAAGGAAAAGGGTTCAGAGTTTGACAGTTTGGTGCATTTTTCAAGGACATTTGCAAGCATCATCAGCAACCACATCCACTTTCTTGTCCCAGAGAAGTGCCCAGCTGTCCCTACCCTAGGCCTTGAAAAGCAAATGTAAATTTCCAGCCATCTACCCACAGGCCCAAATGCTAAACGCCCATATTTATAGACTGCTTTCTGTGGAAATGTTGCTGTTTATGGTTTGGACACTAAGGCTTTCCGCAATTATTTGGCGGCGACCGTCCCTCGGTACTTAACCTCACCGTACACAAGAAAGGGGAGCCAACATGATCTGAGAGTGGCATGTATCATATAAAAGGTGCAAATTCATGGATTAAGTCCAAATGTACTATAATACAAAATGAGATTTTTAGCAAATAATTGATCCAGTCTTTGAGTCACCCCTGCCACTTCATGACAAATCTCAATAGGGGTGTCCTACTATATATTATGTATTTCATGTGCCATGCGGCCTTCTACATAAATAAATTAAAAGCAGAACCATATTGCAGCACATATACCTGTAACCTATATATAACCACTTCCATGTCGCAAAAAGAGGCAACTGCGGATAAAAGGCAACCCAGGTACCAGCGTGCGTAGCAGATGCCACACATGCCAGGACAATATCAGAACTGATCTTCACAATGCCAGACCAGCAACCATAAATCAAAGGCGGATCAGACCCAAGTATGGTGCTCAACCAGCATTGCCTGTGGAAAAAAGGTGAGGCAGCTGAATGTGAACAGCCACCAACATGATGAATATATTCCAAACCAAAGTCAGGCGTGCATTGCATGGTGGTGGTCAGCCACCAGACCAGTGTAGCATAACTACAACCAAACAAAGAAAGTGAAGCCAGCACGATCTGAGAGTGGCATGCATTATATAGAAGGTGCAAATTCACGGATTTATTCCAACTGTACTATAATACAAAATTAGATTTTTAGCAAATAATTGATAAATTCTTTCAGCCACCCCTGCCACTTTACGGGAAATCTCAATAGAGGGGTCCTACTCTATATTATGTATTTCATGTTCCATGCGGCCTCCTAGATAAATAAATTAAAGGCAGAACCATATTGAGGCACACATACCTGTAACCTATATATAACCGCTTCTATGTCGCAAAAAGAGGCAACTGCGGATAAAAGGCAGTCCAGGTCCCAGCGTGCGTAGCAGATGCCACACATGCCAGGACAATATCAGACCTGATCTTCACAATGCCAGACCAGCAATCATAAAGCAAAGTGGATCAGACCCAAGTATGGTGCTCAACCAGCATTGCCTGTGGAAAAAGGGTGAGGTAGCTGAATGTGAACAGCTATCAACAGGAGGAATATATTGTAAACCAAAGTCAGGCATGCATGGCATGGTGGTGGTCAGCCACCAGATCAATGTAGCATAACTACAACCAAACAAAGAAAGGGGAGCCAGCACGGTCTGAAAGTGGCATGCATCTTATAGCTGGAAGCAATGAAGTACATCTTCGATGAAGTGGCAACAGGCTGTGCTGAAACGAATTTCTTTAAGTGACAAACAGCAAACTGCCGCAGAGTTATAGAATGCTCTAGCAGACCAGACAGATCTCTAGTTTTCACCATTAAACCTACAACCACTCATGGTTGTGTGTGATAATGGTCGTAATGTGGTGGAGGCTCTAAAGCTTGGCAAGCTTGTATATCTTTCATGCCTGGCTGACAAGCTAAACTTAGTGGTTCAGCAATTTCTGAAAACCTACCCAGATTTGCCTTAGCTACTTGTGAAGGTACGTAGCATGTGTGCCCATTTCCACAAGAAAGCTACAGCTGCTGCCAGTCTGGCAGTGCTGCAGCAGCATCTAAAGGTGCCAACTCATGGACTGGTGTACGACGTGTCCATGCTCTGGAACTCCACATTACACATGATGGCAAGATTGTTCGAGCAGCAGAGGGAAGGTGTTAAATACCAGCCATAACATGCCAGTTGGTATTCCGGTAAGCCTCCGCACATAAAAACCGACAAATGGGTATGGATGTCTGACATCTGTAAGATTCTACAAAACTTTGAGAAATCAAGCAAGATGATGAGCATCGATAACACGATAATTTAGTGTAACCATCGAGCTTCTCTGTCTACTAGGGATGAGTGAACTCGTACGGTAAAGTTCAGAGTCTGGTCCCGGACCTGATCACAAACTTTTACCTGTATGTCTGGTTCCTGTATAGTTTTGTTGTCATCCAAATAAAGCTTGTTGAAAGGTTGCAGAGCAGCCAATCAGCACGCTTTTCCGGTGTGAGTACTTCCGGCCCTATCACAGCCATGTCAAGTACTAGCTTGGCTGTGATTGGCCAGGAAAATCAATGTAAAAAAAAAAAATGAAGTAAGCTCCCTTTTTTATCTTGATAGCCAGAATGGGTAAAATAGCAGCTAGAGGCTACAGTGCCCACCTGTGAGTTTTACAGTGGCTGGATACCAAAACAGAGAAGATCCTACAGCTTTTTTTTAAAAAAAAAAAAAAAATATATACATTTAAATAAATATTTAAAAAACAGGCATAGGGTCCCCCACATTTTTGATAACCAGCTACAGTGAAGCAGACAGGTGGGTGCTTGTGTATTTTCAGGATGTAAGGCACTTTACCTGGCTCATCCCGATTGCCCTGGTGCGGTGGCAATTGAGGTAATATAAGGGGTTAATGACAGCTTCCATCAAGCCCTGGATTCATAATGGGAGGCATCAATGAGACAACCCCATTACTAATCCTGTAAGTGAAAGAAATAAAACATAAATGCTGAAAAAATACTTTATTTAAAATAAAATACACACATCCTCTTTCATCCTTTTATTAACCCCAAAACACACTTGGAGATCCTACGTAATCCATATGAAGTCACATGACAATCCTCAGCACAACTACATCCAGAGACAGCAGAAATGGAAAACAGATGGCTAGTAAAATGGTGCAATACCAGAATGTCCTAATCAATTAGTACAAACAATCCCATCTGACAATGCTGGCAGCAGAGGTCATAGCTCCTTGAGCAACCAAGAGGAGAGGCAAGGAAGACACACCAGGCCTAACAGGCAGAGGAACACTACCAAATGTCTGGAATGGCTTTATTAGAACCTCCCAGCACCCAGGCACTGATGCATGGAGTATTGTGACAAAGGATTGAAAACAGTACCAGCATCCTCCATGATTCCTCTGTGCAATACAAGTATTGGGTGTCAAAGCTGGACATATGGCATGAACTGTTCCTCTATACCTTGGATGTGATTGCCTTCTCTGCTGCTAGTGTTTTGTCAGAGTGGGTTTTTAGTGCCGCTGGGGGTATAATAACTGATAGACCTGTCAACTGACAATGCTGACAGGCTACCTCTTATCAAATCTAACAAGGTCTGGAATAGGCCAGAATTCTCAACCCCACTAAATGGCAGCAGTGAAACAAAAAGACAATTCTAATGTTTATTTTTTTTCTGGTGTATTCCCATGCCCTTCTCACATAAACAAGCACATACCATTCTTGTTTTATTCTTTTTTTTGTGTCCTCGTCATCCTCCAAAATATCAACATGGTCATCTTGCAAACCTTTCTCTTACTTTTTCCAAGGTGTGTATGATGCCTTCCTTCATAGTTTTTACTGGATGTGTATGAGGTCTACCTCTACAATTATCTTACAAATACATATGTATACCCCCCAGGGGTAAAATGTTTATAGCCCTTACACATAGTGCATAGGCTTTACTAGTCTAGGAGTTCCACTCCTTAATTATTAGAAAACATTTCATTCTGACGCCCTCCTCTACATGTCTTCCAGGATTTATATGAATTGCTCATTCAAATTTTTGGGAGCCCTTGTACATAATACATAGTCTTAACTAGTCTGGGAGTCTCACTCCTTAATAATGGAGGAAAAGAAAATTCTGCGGCCTTCCTCTACATGTATTCCAGTGTAGAAAAAACAAAAAAGCTAGCACTAAATGTGCACTACAGCACTAAAAAATTCCAACTGTACTTATTATAAATATGAGATTTTTGGCAAAAAATTGCAATTTCTTGAGCCACCCCGCCACTCCATGGCAATCTCTGTAGGGGCAGTCCTAACACTAAAATATTTTTATAAAATGTGCCAAACGGCCTCACATATGAAATAGCAGAACTGCTCTCAGCAGCACTCACCTGGTCTATTTCAATCCCGTACCCATGACTGAATCATGGCTGTGGGCGGGACAGATCCAAGCAAATGCTGCATGAAGTAAATAGCCTGTGGACAGGGCCTGATGACTGAATGTGAACAGTCACCAATCGCCAAAATCTAGACAGGTGGAATACATCCCAAATTGGGGTGCATAACAAGGTGGGGGTCAGCCACCGACCAATTCAATGAAGAAAAAACAAAAAAGCTAGCACTAAATGTGCACTACAGCACTAAAATATTCCAACTGTACTTATTATAAATATGAGATTTTTGGCAAAAAATTGGAAATGTATTCCAGTGTGTATTGGAGTCCCTATATCTAGTTTTTGGTAGACTTTGCACATAGTGCATAAACTCTACTAGTCTATAAGTCCGATTCCTTAATCATGAGAAAAATTGTATTCTGTGGCCCTCCTCTATGTATTTTTCAGGGTGCATTGCAGTTCTTCCTTCCTTCTAATTTTTTGGCAACCTTTGCACATAGTGCATAGGGTTTACTAGTCTAGGAGTCCCACTCTTTAATAATGAGGAAAAAAATTATTCTGAAGTCCTCCTATATGTGTCTTCCATAGTGTATTGGAGTACCTTTTTCTAATTTTTGGCAGCCCTTGCACACAATTCATAGGCTTTACTAGTGTAGGAGTCCCACTCATTAATAACAGGGAAAAAAATAATCTGAGATCCTCTCTGTTACGGGGGGACCGGCAGATTAGGACCAGGGGTATAGTTCCCAATCGCCAGTCGGGGCCCACCGTGCTCCAGATGGTAACGGAGCTGCTGGCACCCTGTGGGTTAGGCAGAGACTATAGAGCTGGATGGCTCTGAGATAACTCAAGGAACCGGTCACGTGTGTAGGGACACGTCAGACCGGACGACAACCCAGTTAGCGTTTCGGTGGAGCGGATGCTACTCCGACCACGTGTGTAACAACACGTCAGGCCGGATGGTAACCAGTTAGCGTTGACCGAGAAGACCGCTGCGACAGAGCCATGTCAGCCACGTGTGTAAGACACGTCAGGCCGAGCGGTCCTCCGATTAGCGTTTCTGGCCACCACTCGACTGGCCAGGTATGAAAAGGACACGTAAGACCAGGTAGTCACACCAGTAGCATTTGACTGGGAAGCCAAGGAGGATAATACGGTTCACACACCCAATCCAGGAACACCCTGTTAACTTCACAGGGGTTCTGGGGTGTGCTGTCCGTGCGCGTAGAGGGCACAACCGGACAGGTGGCGCATCAGGTACACTGTCCGTGTGCGTAGAGGGCACAACTGGACAGGTGGCGCAGCAGGTTCACTGTCCGTGTGCGTAGAGGGCACTCTCGGACAGGTGACGCAACAGGTATTCTGTCCATGTGCGTAGGAGGCACAACTGAACAGGTGACGCAGCAGCTGCAGCCCAGTTAACGCCACTGGACTGCTCTAGCAGAACAGGAACGGTAGCAAGGAAGCACGGCGCCTGACCCTCATGTGCTGAGCCATGAATCTTGGCGTGACAGGCACCGTTCACCTAGCCCTACCTACCGCTTCCAACAAGGCTTATGCCACCAAGAACTCTAAATGAAGACTGCGCACATCCATGTTGTCTCCAGCCCCTTTTATAACCTGGGTCCGCCCCAAACCCAGAGTGGAACCACCAAGGTCCAATAGCAGAGTGCCATGTCATCAGTGACGTCACATGCGACCTATCCGGAACCGCCACGTCATTGATGACCTCATGGCAGCCACGCCCCAAACACTTCACCAGTCATCGTCTGACGACCAATGGTGAGGTGCCAGATCATAGGGGCGGGCCTCTGCGAGCCAGTCCAGAGTTGCCACGTCATCAGGACACCTGACACCCTCTGCCCTATCAGGGCCTGCCACCTCACGGACATGCTCAGTGAGGTCCTTACCGGACCTAGCCTCTGATGCACTAAGTGCCTGAGCATGCTCAGTAGCCTGAGCAACAGGCTCAGAAAGCAGACTATCAGTTTGAACATGCTCAGTAGGCACATCCCAGAACTTAGACACAGCACGAAGTCCAAGTACCTGTGCAAAGAGTCTGTTAGGGTTAATTGTGTGAGCATGCTCAGTAGCCTGAACTGAGGACTTAGTCTCAGACATAACACAATCAGGCTGAGCATGCTCACTAGGCAAAACACCGGGCTTAGACTCTGGCTGGGGTAAATCGACGCACGCATGAGCACTAGTCGCCTCTCCACACTTAGACGTGGTGGAAGGAACAGCCAACTGGACGACCCGAGGCACGGCCAAGAACGGCAGCCGGCGCCTGGGCGCAACAGGAACCGCAGCAGGCTGCTTGCGGCTATGGCGGCGCCAGTTCGTAACACTCTCCTACTTGTCTTCCAGGGTGTATTGCAGTCACTTCTTCTAATTTTGGAAGCTCTTGCACTCAGCTATAATACATAGCTCACACCTGTTGATGATTTCACTGGCACAATCATACTGTTTGGGGAAACGTAGCTCCCGCTGCACCCTGCATGTACAGCAGATGTCGTTAAGGGTTAATTTTATTTTCTGCAAAGAAAAGAATGTCATTATTTACCTTCATTTTCATTTCTATTTTTTCCGAGATTTTATTTTTCAGCTATAATGTACTGACATACAAACTCTGTGTTTTTGCAATCACAGCAATATAATTATTTCCTGTGTGTCTCTAACCTGTAATAATAGGATAACTGATAATGATGAGCAATATCACTTTCTTGTGAATTATATTTTCTCTGTACATAGGTAATATTTGGCAATTTTGTACAATCCTTTCTACTTTATTATTTCCAATAGAAGTTAGCTTTACTGAAGCAATTTAATTTTATTTTTTTCTTATTAATGGAAGCAAATCTTAAGAATAAGTGACATATCATTTTTTTCATCCTTAAATTGAAGTGCCAGATGACCATGGATGTTTCTCTTTTGCCCACTTACTGCTTTTACTGCTAAATTGATTCAGGGTTCTCCAAACAGACTAATTTGTTCCTCTAACCCGTTAACATCCTTTAAAATCTGCTAGCTAGGCTTTTAGAGCTATTACTGCTCTGCTCTTCACACCACCATGCAATCTTTGTCATTTCTATCCACTTTTAGCAAATAAGTAAATGGAGGTGGCAACAGATTATCCATCATCTGACTTTTTTCTCAAGAACATTTTTTGTTTTATTAAAGCTAACACCTTACAGACTTTTTGACTTAAAAAAACACAAAAAAATCAGTTTTTTAATTAGTTTTATTTTAACAATTTTTCAACAGTATACAATAAATGGGACATATATTTATAAATACTGTCTAATTATTAGACAGTGCAATCTTAGACTAGACAGTCTATACATTTATCAAAGTGATTCATTATATTTGTCAAAAATATCTAAAATTTGGTGAATGAAAGTCTGTTTTTAGCACAAATTGCACTCAGCTTAGTAAATTTCCCTGCATCTTTGGTTCGATTAATTTTTTATGTCCTAAATCGTGTTATTTACAGACAAGTTCACATGAGCGTCTAAAAATTGTATGATTTTCAACAAAAAAACCAAAACGATTTTTCAACTGCTATTATGCTCTATAAAGGAGAACTGATTTCTACTCAAATTTTACAAAATTCCACATTCGCTAAAGTGCAGATATTTTGTATTTTACTTCCACTTGGATGTAGCAGAATGACAGCACAGATTGTTTTAATTGTCGCTTGCGTTATGCAAATAAGTCAGAATAAATTTTTAGCATATTTGACACACTACTGTGAAGAATTCCCAAGAAAAGAGAAACAGAATCATCCAGCACATCTATAGCGGTCTCTCATCCAAGAAAATTACCAAACTGTATCATGGGAGTGCCACTATAGTTAGAAGAATATGAAGTTAAGTCCATCCATCCATTCAGAAGCCAAACGGTGGATGTCCAGGCAAAATATTGGAATCAGCAAGCCGAATCATCCCAAGGTTTATCAGTTTTGGGGTGAGAAACACGGCAGTGGAGGTGACTAGTATGCTTCATAATACTGAGGTCACAGATGTTTATTACAGCACTGTGTGATGCACATTAAAAAATTCTGAATAAAGAAGCCTCAACTTCAATATCATAATAAGAAGCGTTGGCTCAAGTTTGCAAAAAAGAATGGAAAGTGGACAGCACAACATTGGAAACAGGTGATTTGGAGTGATAAGACAAAAGTCAATAGACTAGGCAAATGGGTCAGGAAGAAACAAGGGAAAAAGAGGCTAACAGATCAAGGAAATTGAAGAAACTTTCCAAATCAGTGACCAGGATTGATAGTGGTTTGAATTCTAAGCTATTTGTGAGTATCCCACAAGACGAGTTGCTTCGTACACTTGAGTACTATGGGTATGAAAAGGATGACATTGTGTCCCAGCATGACAATGACCCAAAGCATACGTCAATATTACTAAAGAATCGTACAATGAAGTAGAGGTGCTGGATTGGCCCCCAAAGTCCCCAGACCACAACAATCGAACACTTCTGTGTAGAGTTGAAAAAAAAACCTGTATACATACCCAAACGAGTTGACCAGAATGCACCAACATTGGGAACATGTAGAAGAGACCTGGGATCAGGCATGCTTGAATTTGATTTAGAGCATGCCCAGAAGGATTCAAGCAGTTTTGAAAGCCAAAGGTGGATTTACTAAATGCTAACAAATTAATACAAATTTAAGTTTAGATTTTTAGGTGCAAAAGAGTAACAATGCAGTGACATGACAAGAATCTGTATAACTATTCATATGCTAAATATTGATACAGATATCTGAAAGTTATCGGTATTATTCTGGCACCTGGTGCTCATTTTCATAATTATCTAACAAACCTTATTTAACTGGCAGCCTAACTTTCCAGTTTGCAATGGCTTTGCATGAATGGTGTGCCGTTTCAAAGTTACTGAAACCCTCCGGCAGCAAGTTGCCCAGTTAAGCCCTGGCGATCAGGGTAAGGAGGGTAAGGAATCAAAAGGCTAGACTCACCTTTGGTCTTTCGCCTTGGTGTTAGTAATGCATAGGCGTCTATCAGACACCTCCATTACTAACCCAGTAAATAAAAAGAAAAAAAACACACATACAAAAAATACTTTATTTGAAAAAAACACTCCCCCACACTTTCCCTGGTTCACAATTTTATAAAAAAAAAAATCAGAGTGATGAGCAGTGACTTTCCTGAAGTCTCTACTCATCAGTGTCCTGGGTTTCATGAAGCGCAGCGTGAGCCGGGGCTGGCTGATACTCAATACCTATGGAGCCTAGTTCTGATGCTCCATAATATTTGATCCACATAATCGAGGAACATCGTAAGAAAAAAATGAACTATGATAGACCTGGGAATTTTGCGTTCTAATAAATTGATGAACAAGGGACAGTGTCTTCTTTTTGTTTTTCTTTTTATGTCTTTCAGGTTTCCATTTGTGGACTATGACAGAATCCCTGGACTATAAATGCATACAGTTTCCCACTGAAAAAGCCAAAAATATACAAGGGAAAATATGGCACTGCATTACTGCAAAAGAGAGATATTAAGTTTATGTATTGACCAATGCATGTAAGCCCGGAAACCAACAGCAAGGTATATCTCTGTAATCCGGGAACCTAACTTAAATGCCACTATCTAAGTTAAAAATATCTGTATCTAGGCAAAATGCCACTATTTGGACTACAAACCTCCATGTATGGGCACCTAGGCTCCTGCTACAATGGTTATGAACACAGCCAGGTCTTAGGGCGGAGTGCTCAGTCAGAAAGGAGACTCACTAGAAATATCAAAAAACTGACCCGCACATCCAACAAATGTGAACAGGTGCTAACTGAAAAAACATAGTAACTATAAATGCATACAGTTGCACACTGAAAAAGCCAAAAATATACAAGGGAAAATATGCCACTGCATTACTGCAAAAGAGAGATATTTAATTTACGTATTGGCCAATGCATGTAAGCCCGGTACCAACGGCAAGGTATATCTCAATATATAGTAACATAGTAACTGTATGCATTTATAGTTACTATATTTTTTCAGTTAGCACCTGTTCACATTTGTTGGATGTGCGGGTCAGTTTTTTTATATTTCTAGAATCCCTGGACTATGATGGACCTGCACAGATTTTTATAAAAAAAAATTGAGGTGGCCATTTTAGGTGATTTGCGTGTAGCGAATTGTGAAATGTTCTAACACACTTGGTTTAGCGAATTTGTAAGCATTCAATACAAATTGTCATGCTGGAGGACCCATAACCTAACAATACATGACCTCATCCATCCTCCCCTTGATATGGTGCAGTCTACCTGTCCCCTTTGCATAAAATCACTCCTAAAGTATGATGTTTTCCCCATTCATGCTACATGATTGGGACAGTGTTCTAGGGGTTGTACTCATCCTTTCTTCTTCTTCCAAACACAGCGAGTGGAGTTCTATTTTGGTTTCATCTGACCACATCACCAAGCCTCTACTTAATCAACCAGAAGGTTATTGGAAAACTTAAAATGGGCCTGGACATGTGCTGACATGAGCAGGGGACCTTGTGTGCCCTGCAGAATTTTAATACATGACGGCGTAGTGAATTATTAATGGTAATCTTTGAGATTGTGGTTCCAGCTCTCCTTAGGTCATTGACCAGATCCTCCAAAGTAGTTCTTGGCTGATAACTGACTTTTCTCAGAATCATCCTTACCCAGCCCCAGACTGAGTAAGATTGACTGTCATCTTGTGGTTTTTCCATTTTCTAATAATTTCACCAACAGTTGTTGCCTTTTCACCAAGCTGTTTGCCCATTGTCCTGTAGCCCATTCCAGCCTTGTGCAGATCTACAATTTTGTCCCTGGTGTCCTTAGACAGCTCTTTGGTCTTGGCTATGGTGGAGAGGTCGGAGTGTGACTGACTGAGTGTGTGGACAGGTGTCTTTTACTGAGGTAAGGAGTTAAAACAGGTGAAATTGATAGAGGTAATGAGTGCAGACTAGGAAGGCTTCTTAAAGAAGAAATATCAGGTCTGTGAGGGACACCATTTTTGCTGGTTGGTAGGTGATCAAATACATCTTTAATGAAAATTAATTTAAAAATACAATGTGATTTTCTGGATTTTTGGGGGTATTCTGTCTGTCACAGTTGAAGTGTACCTACAACAAAAATGACAGAGCTCTCCATCAATTGTAAGTGGGGAAAACTTGAAAAAATGGCAAGGTATCAAATACTTATATTCTCCTATTATACAGTCAGGGCCAGAAATATTTGGACAGTGACACAAGTTTTGTTATTTTAGCTGTTTACAAAAACATGTTCAGAAATACAATTATATATATAATATGGGCTGAAAGTGCACACTCCCAGCTGCAATATGAGAGTTTTCACATCCAAATCGGAGAAAGGGTTTAGGAATCATAGCTCTGTAATGCATAGCCTCCTCTTTTTCAAGGGACCAAAAGTAATTGGACAAGGGACTCTAAGGGCTGCAATTAACTCTGAAGGTGTCTCCCGCGTTAACCTGTAATCAATGAAGTAGTTAAAAAGTCGGGGGTTGATTACAGGTGTGTGGTTTTGCATTTGGAAGCTGTTGCTGTGACCAGACAACATGCGGTCTAAGGAACTCTCAATTGAGGTCAAGCAGAACATCCTGAGGCTGAAAAAAAAGAAAAAATCCATCAGAGAGATAGCAGACATGCTTGGAGTAGCAAAATCAACAGTCGGGTACATTCTGAGAAAAAAGGAATTGACTGGTGAGCTTGGGAACTCAAAAAGGCCTGGGTGTCCACGGATGACAACAGTGGTGGATGATCGCCGCATACTTTTTTTGGTGAAGAAGAACCCGTTCACAACATCAACTGAAGTCCAGAACACTCTCAGTGAAGTAGGTGTATCTGTCTCTAAGTCAACAGTAAAGAGAAGACTCCATGAAAGTAAATACAAAGGGTTCACATCTAGATGCAAACCATTCATCAATTCCAAAAATAGACAGGCCAGAGTTAAATTTGCTGAAAAACACCTCATGAAGCCAGCTCAGTTCTGGAAAAGTATTCTATGGACAGATGAGACAAAGATCAACCTGTACCAGAATGATGGGAAGAAAAAAGTTTGGAGAAGAAAGGGAACGGCACATGATCCAAGGCACACCACATCCTCTGTAAAACATGGTGGAGGCAACGTGATGGCATAGGCATGTATGGCTTTCAATGGCACTGGGTCACTTGTGTTTATTGATGACATAACAGCAGACAAGAGTAGCCGGATGAATTCTGAAGTGTACCGGGATATACTTTCAGCCCAGATTCAGCCAAATGCCGCAAAGTTGAACGGACGGCGCTTCATAGTACAGATGGACAATGACCCCAAGCATACAGCCAAAGCTACCCAGGAGTTCATGAGTGCTAAAAAGTGGAACATTCTGCAATGGCCAAGTCAATCACCAGATCTTAACCCAATTGAGCATGCATTTCACTTGCTCAAATCCAGACTTAAGACGGAAAGACCCACAAACAAGCAAGACCTGAAGGCTGCAGCTGTAAAGGCCTGGCAAAGCATTGAGAAGGAGGAAACCCAGCGTTTGGTGATGTCCATGGGTTCCAGACTTAAGGCAGTGATTGCCTCCAAAGGATTCGCAACAAAATATTGAAAATAAAAATATTTTGTTTGGGTTTGGTTTATTTGTCCAATTACTTTTGACCTCCTAAAATGTGGAGTGTTTGTAAAGAAATGTGTACAATTCCTACAATTTCTATCAGATATTTTTGTTCAAACCTTCAAATTAAACGTTACAATCTGCACTTGAATTCTGTTGTAGAGGTTTCATTTCAAATCCAATGTGGTGGCATGCGGAGCCCAACCCGCGAAAATTGTGTCACTGTCCAAATATTTCTGGACCTAACTGTATATGGTCAGTCTTTGAGCTCTTTCTTTTTCACACAATATTTATCTGATAATTTTACCTTTTTTAGTGGCAATTGTTTGCAAAAACGGTTACGTGATGAGTGAGCCTAGGTTCAAATGACATACAGTATATGTAACTTTTTCATGCAAAAAAAACCCCACACCCTTTTTTAATCTGTATTGTCCTCAATATGCCATCAGATATCATCTATATGTATATTTTTAACAAACATATGACATCTGTATGGCATTTGTTTTTATGCATCAACATTTTTAAATATTAATACTGTTTCACATGTGAATAATTGCAATAATTAAATTAAAAATGGTGCCATGAATTTAAGTGCCCTTTGAATTTATTGAGAACTTCTGAATCATATTAGAGTAGTGCTCACTGCGACTTTTTACACACAGACCACTAGACTATGGAAAAATAATCTTCTGGACGACCCCATCCATATGCATTGGTAGAAATGGTGTCCGTGTGTTGTCCTATTGGGACATGGACAGTACATGTGTGACGCCCTGACAAAATCAGGGTGTCACAGAAGACTGCACCCCTCTTCCAGGTGTAGGATTCTCTCCTCTTTGGTTCTCCATCACAATCCCTATCCTGGTACACAACACCAGCCAGCAAAGCCTAGTCCCCCCAATGACAATAGGGACACACCAGTGGGCGTGGTCAAGTGGATGGTGACGCCCACCTAGGGTTCTGAGATGTTATGGGAAGGGTCAGTTTCAGTCAGGCAGACAGTTGTCAGAGAGTGACGGTTGAAGTGAAGAACTGACAGTTGGAGTTGAATGAGGAGACGGTGAACAGGGAAGCCAGACGTTGATGCTCCTGGGCTACCAGAGGACTGGACAAGTGACTAGGTGGCAGTCGGTATATAGGGCCACAGGCGACAAAGATCTGGTAGTGGGAAACCTTAAGTGGAACGGGGCAGGGTCGTAGCCCGCCGGTACTGACAACGGGGATCCGGTGCAGAGGCCGTGCACAGACAGGGTACTTGGAACCTAGGGCGAGGAACAGTTTCAAACACCTCACCAATTGACCAGCCGGGGACAAGATTTCAAGTCTCGTCCCACAGGAGGCCCATGTAGAGCGAGACGGAAGCCCAAAGAGGGGGATAGGGCTCCACAATTGCCTGCTAAGATCCCACAGGTCAGTTCTCGTCGGCCAAAGCTCCCATGGACAAACACACCGGGAGTGGACTTCCCCGTTCAAAGCGGAGTAGTCAAAATCAAGGACACAAACCTGAAGTGCAGGAGAAAGGGTCCCTGTTCTGCTGTACCAGTGTGTGAGACCCGAGCACACCCCTCCGGAGGCTACTGGTTGCCGGCAGTTTGGTTTGCCATCTGGACTCTGTGTCAAGTTATTTTAGAACTGTGTGTACACTAACACCCTCCGGTCCAACCCTGCAGATTGTGCTCTGCAACCCCATCCCACCTGTACCGGGGTCCCGAGACAACACCCCCCCTAACTGTGGAGGGGATAACATCCAGCTGCCCTACTCCATCAGCCCCGGGCACCACCTCCAGCGGCAGCTGCGGCGGTGTCACCAAAAATCACCGCATACCACGGGTGGCGTCACCTATGTACAGTATGTAATACCACTTTTTCACTTCCGGGTGACATACGGGTGCTCAGGCCCAGGTACGGCTTCCCCTTAGGCCACCGCAACGACCTCGAATCCGAGCATCTTGAGCAGCCCCCTGCCACGGTCTGTGCCCCTGCCCACAACACCAACCAAAAAAGCCACTTGCTTGACCAAAGCCTCACTGTGAATTGCTCAAGGAAGCTTTATTGTATTTCTGTGGAAATAAAGGGAAATATCTGTGGAAAAAACTATATTTCACTTTAGTCTGCAGTACATGTTCCATTCCCTGACACTTGTTTACTCCGGAAAGATTCTATGCAATATATACTGTAATTTTTTTGGCTTATATCAGACTTACATTCGTGTGGGCAAATGTGTACAAATGTGAAAAAAGCTACAATCACACATCCATGTGATTGTTACCATCCGAGAGAAATGGAACATTTTTTCTCAGGTGTCACCATCCAATTGGCTTTTTAGTTGTATCCGGGTTGCATTAGTTTTTTTTATCTCTTTATTTTTACTGAAGCAGGTAGACAGTCGAACTTTTTTTTATCCTTTCACTTTCAAAAATGTGAAATATAAAATAAAAAATATTAATACAAAAAATACTATAAAAAAATAAATACAAAAAAAACCCAACTGAAATACAAAGTATTTTTTTTTGTTTCACCTATATTTCACTGGTACCCGTAGACTTTAATAGCCAAGTCTGATTTGCAAAACAGAAGGGAATATGACATGTTCTAAGTGCACAAATCGGAGATACAGATCCTTTTTTGAAACTGATGTACAGTTAGGTCCAGAAATATTTGGACAGTGACACAATTTTCGCGAGTTGGGCTCGGCATGCCTCCACATTGGATTTGAAATGAAACCTCTACAACAGAATTCAAGTGCAGATTGTAACGTTCAATTTGAAGGTTTGAACAAAAATATCTGATAGAAATTGTAAGAATTGTACACATTTCTTTACAAACACTCCACATTTTAGGAGGTCAAAAGTAATTGGACAAATAAACCAAACCCAAACAAAATATTTTTATTTTCAATATTTTGTTGCGAATCCTTTGGAGGCAATCACTGCCTTAAGTCTGGAACCCATGGACATCACCAAACGCTGGGTTTCCTCCTTCTTAATGCTTTGCCAGGCCTTTACAGCTGCAGCCTTCAGGTCTTGCTTGTTTGTGGGTCTTTCCGTCTTAAGTCTGGATTTGAGCAAGTGAAATGCATGCTCAATTGGGTTAAGATCTGGTGATTGACTTGGCCATTGCAGAATGTTCCACTTTTTTGCACTCATGAACTCCTGGGTAGCTTTGGCTGTATGCTCGGCGTCATTGTCCATCTGTACTATGAAGCGCAGTCCGATCAACTTTGCAGCATTTGGCTGAATCTGGGCTGAAAGTATATCCCGGTATACTTCAGAATTCATCCGGCTACTCTTGTCTGCTGTTATGTCATCAATAAACACAAGTGACCCAGTGCCATTGAAAGCCATGCATGCCCATGCCATCACGTTGCCTCCACCATGTTTTACAGAGGATGTGGTGTGCCTTGGATCAAGTGCCGTTCCCTTTCTTCTCCAAACTTTTTTCTTCCCATCATTCTGGTACAGGTTGATCTTTGTCTCATCTGTCCATAGAATACTTTTCCAGAACTGAGCTGGCTTCATGAGGTGTTTTTCAGCAAATTTAACTCTGGCCTGTCTATTTTTGGAATTGATGAATGGTTTGCATCTAGATGTGAACCCTTTGTATTTACTTTCATGGAGTCTTCTCTTTACTGTTGACATAGAGACAGATACACCTACTTCACTGAGAGTGTTCTGGACTTCAGTTGATGTTGTGAACGGGTTCTTCTTCACCAAAGAAAGTATGCGGCAATCATCCACCACTGTTGTCATCCGTGGACGCCCAGGCCTTTTTGAGTTCCCAAGCTCACCAGTCAATTCCTTTTTTCTCAGAATGTACCCGACTGTTGATTTTGCTACTCCAAGCATGTCTGCTATCTCTCTGATGGATTTTTTCTTTTTTTTCAGCCTCAGGATGTTCTGCTTGACCTCAATTGAGAGTTCCTTACACCGCATGTTGTCTGGTCACAGCAACAGCTTCAAAATGCAAAACCACACACCTGTAATCAACCCCCGACTTTTTAACTACTTCATTGATTACAGGTTAACGCGGGAGACACCTTCAGAGTTAATTGCAGCCCTTAGAGTCCCTTGTCCAATTACTTTTGGTCCCTTGAAAAAGAGGAGGCTATGCATTACAGAGCTATGATTCCTAAACCCTTTCTCCGATTTGGATGTGAAAACTCTCATATTGCAGCTGGGAGTGTGCACTTTCAGCCCATATTATATATATAATTGTATTTCTGAACATGTTTTTGTAAACAGCTAAAATAACAAAACTTGTGTCACTGTCCAAATATTTCTGGACCTAACTGTATGTATGTGGATCAATTAAGCTTTGTGTCAGTATGCTACCTGAGAAAAAATGGACAGCACTAGGATGTTTCAGGCCTAAAACATACTTCCGCAAAAAAAACGTCCGTATGATGCGGTCCGTTTTTCGGGTCCGTGTTCCGTTTTTTTGGGGCGTTTCTCCAGTAAATATGGCATCCGTGTGATGGTGTATGCGAGCCGTGTGTGGGTGTGGAATGTCCGTATTGACATACAATACGTACGTGTGCAGTCCGTGTGCCGTCCGTTTTTTCAGATACGTATTTTCACACAAATAACCTTGTTAGCCCATCATAATGTGCTCCTGGTGTGTTAAATTGGTCAATTAACTACTCAATTTGTTTAGTTTGCTTAAAAATCCTTAAAAAACATGGCTTCAGAGCTCATTCTCACATTAGATACACTCCAAAATGTCTCTCTCCAATGAAGCAACCATGTATTTGCTCTGGTTGATATCTTGGAGATTTGGGGTTAGGCGACATATGATTGAAGAAGAGCCACCACTGGAGAAAAGGATGTGGATTCACCCCCTTGGGAAGCTCAGGAAAACACATGGCCATTTTAATATATTATATGGCGAAATGCGGAAATTTCCACTTAAATTCCAAGCCTACTGCCATCTCACCATGAATTCATTTGACAACATCCTTGGCCTGGTGTACCATCGTTTGAAGCATCAGGACACCTCTATGCGCCTCAGCATCTCCCCTGAGGAACGACTGTTGGTGACTTTACGGTAGGTGTTGTCATGTATACTCATGCTTTATCTGTTATTTTGAAATACATGTTAAGTCGCTAAGGCATCATTTTGTTGAAATTATGTAATTTAAAATTAAGGCCTTTGTAGAAAACGTATATTGATCACATAACCACAGTGCAATTTCAAAATAAGATCTGAGAAGTCACATCTACCATTCTATCTCTACCAAAATTAAAGAAACAAGAGGCATAAATCAAACAAGCTTGTTTATTAAACACAAAAATAAATATTTTTCCAAAATGGAAAGTAAAGATCACATATGTTTTCCCAACCAAAGAATTAAAAAAAAAAAACATACACAGTATCTCGCCAGTCATTGGATGATACAAATATTTGGTGTGAAATACAACTTACATGAATAGTCAAAGTAATGTCATGTTTTTATTCTATTTCAGTTACCTAGCAACTGGGCAATACATCAGCAGTCTACATTTTGAATTCTTATTGGGAAGGTCCACAATTGGCAAGATTATCCTGCATACCTGCACTGTGCTATGGGAGACCCTTAGGCATAATGTCATGCAGCTCCCTTCAACACAGGAATGGATGCACATTTCAGATGAATTTTTGGAGAAAACAGCATTCCCAAATTGTATTGGCACCATTGACGGAAAACACATTAGAGTGAAAAAACCACCGAACTCTGCATCAAGATATTTTAATTATCATAAGTTTTTTTCTGTAGTTATTTTGGCCATGGTAGATACAAACTACTGCTTTTTATTTGCTGATATTGGGGCCTATGGCAGTGCCTCAGATGCACGCATTTTCAGAACCTCACGTTTAGCAAGACGATTAATGTCTGATAGTTTAAGTTTGCCTGCACCAAGACCATTGCCTGGTAGTAATGGCCCTATTGTCCCTTTTGTAATGGTTGCAGATCAGGGGTTTGCATTGTCTAGGCATTTGATGCGTCCATATCCCAGAAGGGGGCTGGACAGATCAAAAGCCCTATTTAATAGCAAATTGGCCAGAGCACGTTGCTATGTTGAACGTGCCTTTGGCATTTTGGCCTCAAGATGGCGCATTTATCAAACCACCATCCAACTCCAAACAACCACCGTCAAGGCTGTCATTAAAGCTACAGTAGTGTTACATAATTACTGTAGATTACATGAAAGCAAGAACGAAGAGATTGAGGAGTTGCCTGCTTTAAATGCACCATTTGTAGAGAATGGTAGTGTCAGAACCACTGTGTCCACTTCTGGTCTACAAGTGAGGAATCAGTTTAAAGATTATTTTAGTTTAAATCGCCATAGTCATGTATAATTTTGACATTGTTATAGTTTTTTATCATTTGGTTACATAAGCACAAACACATATGTATTACACAAGAGAAAATGACCATACATAGGTTTAATTTGTGTTATTTTTGTTGGTTGGTTGTGTTTGTGGTCCCCATAAGCTATTGTGATATAACTATATTGCTATAACATCAGGAATTTTTATTATTCTAAAAACAGTACTACTGAATGAACATGACTAATAAAAATATGGCAAATTGTTTTTGAAAAAATTAGTCCAGAATTATTATTTTACCTATGTATGTATGTATGTTATCTTTTGCAATACACCCTGTATTCTTTTTTTTTTTTTAAACAATTTTGTCAGGGACATTAGCCCATACAAAACACCATACTTTATTATGCAATAATGTCACGCAAACATAATTTGTTTGACACTATTGGAATACAAGTATGGGACCAGACCATATGCAGATACTGCATAATGGCTGGATTTTTAATAATAAAGGTGTCTGAATGTTAGTGTAGTAGTTTATGTGTGTGCATTTTTTCCCTAAACCCAGTTTATTCTAATGGATGGTCCAAACAACATGTACAGAGCAAGGCATCATTCTAACAGGCAGGTATTGTTTTTGAAGTGATAGAGTAATTTCTATAGAATTTTTGTAAAGGAAAACAAAAATATGACCACATGCATATAGAGTAAGTAATGTGTTACATTTTGATATGTTTTCCCACCAGCAATACCCTAGAAAACATACCAAAATGTAAAATAATACATACAATATCACATTATGATTCAACTAAATCCTCTAGGCTACTGATGTTTTCCTGTGTAGGCTCCATTGCATTGACATCTACAGAATATGTTTGCTGCACAAAAGTAGATGTTGTAGTGATTGACTGATCAATGTTTCCACTAGTAACAGTTGTTGTACTTGGAACAAATAATGATGCAGTTGTTTGAGCAGATGGAAGACCAAGTGTAGGTGGTACATATTGATGTGTTGGAAGAGGCTGAGTATGTGTGTATGTGAAGTTAGTTGGGTAAGTTTGTTGTTGAAAGTACTGTTGTTGTGGATTATTAGGAACATGGTAGGCTGTTGGTTGTTGAAACATTTGAGGTAGTCTATGAACATTACTAACAATACTAGGATAGTTAAAAGAGGTTTGCATTGGTGTTTGTTGGGGTAGTTGTGGGACAAATGTTGGCTGTTGAGATGGCCTTTGTGTCATTAATGTACCTGTTTGGTGGGGGACAACTGTTGGCCTAATTTGTGCATCAGTTACCATAGAAGAAGATGGACACTGTATATGTGTTTGTTGCACTACAGGATTAGGTTGAAAATTAGAGAAATGTTCTTCTGTTTGGGTTTCCACAGTTTGTTGAGTTGTGTTTGTGTGTGGGCCACGTGGATTGGCTCTCCATTGTTCTATCACTTCAAAACAATAAATGGGTTCTGGCTCACGTTGGGTAGCTGTGAGGGCTAGGGAGGACTGGTAGACCCAGGAGGTGGATCCACTGGACCGAGCACCCCACCTGGAGGGCAGGGTACACGGTAGCTGGAGCACTAACGTGGCAGGAACGGGTGCAGGTATCAGGAAGCAAAGACAGGACCAGGTCACTAAGGTCACAGCGTACTTTAAGGCAGTAATAGGAAACAGGAACAAAGACCTGAGCACTTAGCTCACAAGACAAGGCATAGAAACACAAGCGATGATCAGGCACCGCCCACATGGAGAGGCCAGTCTTATATACTCAGCACAGCCTCAGGTCATTTACTGTTGCAGCAGTGCTGGGGCTATAAGACCAGGTGAGTGGGCGCGGCCCTGTCCTATACAGAACATTAGTCAGAATTAGACTCCTGAGACCAGGAACAGGACTCAGGGGAGCAAGAGCGGGAGCGGCAGCCATGACCGGTGGACACGTGGACTGGATCAGTGGGTAAGGAGTGGTGCTGAGACACGGGGAGCATGACAGTAGCAGATATTAGTGTTATTAAGGACGCCCTCAATCTGTCCTGCCTATCAGGTGCAACCAATGCAAGAGAGGGAGAAAGGGAGCGGCAAAATCTCTCTCCATCACTCTCTGGTATCAGTGAATTCATCATGTGTATAATTCTAGTATCAATGATATCTGGCAGGGAACGTAAATCTTCATAACGCCTATGTCGGCGGCCATGGATAGATTGTGCTACTGAGCGCATGGTATTAGTTGATATTCTTGGCTGTGTGCCTGCATGTTGCTGTGGACTACTCTCCGCAAGAACTGGTGAAGGGCCACTTTGTTGCCCTGTAGACTGGCCTGCAATTACATTAGTGGATTGACTTGTTTCCAAACCCAAATCAGAGGACATTTCTTCTGCGTCTGGCTGGCTGGTGTTGGGGATTGGTGGAGGTTGATATGAGGTAGGCTCCATCTCAGAAGCAGAGGTCACTGTTAATACTGCTGACTGGGCTTCCTCACTATCTTCCAGATTATCCTCTGTACTTTGATGACAAAAAAAAAAAAAATTAATGTGTGCCTTTAAAAAAAAAACACCATGTGATGTAATGGTTTAAACTTACTTTGGTACTTCCATTATGGGCATAAGGAAGCTCAGTTTTTCATAATGGACATATTTTCTCTTTTTTTGCAGCGGCAGCTGTGGTTGCCACTGGGTTATATTCTTTTCTGAACTGGTCAATGGGCTGAGCGCCATCGCCGTTTGACAAGATCCATTGTTAAAAAAAATACATTGCAAAATAAGGTCACAAATTCTAACAATTGTAGATTTAAAAAATTAGACATTAGTCTTGTATTGCAGCAATTGTAAAAAATAGGAACACACATCCATGTGTATGAAAACAACAACCCATAACACTCATATAGTGACATAATAACACAATAAGCATGAGAAAGAAAACAAGTTCTCCAGTAAAAATCTTAAACCACTGAATAATCATTTATCTCCTTTTAAATGTCCAAAAAAAGCAAAAAACCTACAGAAAGCCATGAGAAACAAAATGACTACTAACCCATGAAGTGCGATATGTTCCACATATATTTTCCATTATACACTACACATTACTGTTACCATTCCAGACATGGTGACACCAAGGAACTTGCATAATAACCCAAACATAGAAATGCAACTCAAAATGTATAGACATTTCACAGCACATTTGCAATAGAAAAAGCACAGAAATGCAAACCAAAAAAAAAACACACATGTTTAATAGTGGCTTGACCACCCTGAAATGCCTTTTGTACATGCATAAAATGCTTTGCAGGCCACATATACACATGCTGACATTACTAGTAAACTGCAATGAATACTTCAAAGGCCAAAAAAATACACTCTCCTGTTTGTGAGTCCCCAGTGTACCTCAAAATGAGTCAGGCCCATTAATAAATGCCAAACAAACTATACAGATATGTTTCTAATCTGCCTACAGAATGTGCACATGTAGGTAAAGACAGAAGCAATGCAAATATCTGTACTCACCATATCTATTTTTCTTTCCAGGGGTACATTGAGACCATCCATTCCTAGGGTAGACTATCTCTGCCACAGCCATCCATGCTCGTTCCACCATTAACCTGTCATGGTAGCCATCAACACTTGTGTCCCATAGCTCTGGATGCCTCTCTACTTCTCCAATCAGCCTCTCTGTATCGATTCTGGGCGCCATGCTCAGTACCTGTGGTGTTCTCTGTGCTCAAAGTTCCCCTGCAGTGAGAGGACAGGTGCCCAGCTGCTGTCTGGCGTGCAAATGAGACAGGAAATGTATGTTTGCCGCCAGAATTAATGGCCTACAATTGACCTGATAAAATTTGAAACACTTGTTACCAATCTGTGATGAAAAACGGACACGGACGATACGTGCTGAACACGGACATACTCCGTGTGCGGTACGTGCAGGCACGGACCCATAGACTAAAGCGGGTCCGTGCCTGCGTGTTGCCGGCAAAAAACGGACATGTCGTCTGCGTAGAAAAGCGCACACACGTACTTACGACACGGATACACGTTCCGTGTGATTTTACGTGCGTGTGCCATCTACCATTGAATAACATGGGTCTCCGTGTGTACGTGTCTCCGGTACGTGCAAATACGTACCGCACACGTACAAAAAAAAACGGATGTGTGTTGCGGGTCTCAGAGAAACGTGTGAAGGTAGCCTAATTCAAAGATACATTTCATAAAAAATAAATCACCAAAGAAGGAAAAATACAAAAAAAAAAGTTACCAATTTTAAAAACATGATATGAAACAAAACAAAATTTCCAACAAATATTTATTAAAATATTACTTAGGAAGACATGACAGGGAATACAAGTTTTGCACACTGTAGTGGCGTATTATGAGTAATGAAGTTAAGTTTTAAAGTACATGGGGCTTTGACTGTTGGACCTTGTAACAATGAGATGGTGGGTGGTAGACTTCTACAGATTTGATATTGATAACTTATACTAAAGCGGGCGTTACACACTGCGATATCGGTCCCGATATCGCTAGTGTGGGTACCCGCCCCCATCTGTTGCGCGACACGGGCAAATCGCTGCCCGTGCTGCACAACATCGCCCAGACCCGTCACACATACTTACCTGCCCGGCGACGTCGCTGTGACCGGCGAACCGCCTTCTTTCTAAGGGGCGGGTCCATGCGGCGTCACAGCGACGTCACTGAGTGGCCGCCCAATAGCAGCGGAGGGGCGGAGCTGAGCGGGACGTAACATCCCGCCCACCTCCTTCCTTCCGCATAGCGGCCGGGAGGCAGGTAAGGAGAGCTTCCTCGCTCCTGTCACAGGAGCGATGTGTGCTGCCGCAGGAACGAGGAACAACCTCGTTACTGCTGCAGTAACGATTTTTGAGAATGGACCCCCATGTCACCGATGAGCGATTTTGTACGTTTTTGCAACGATGCAAAATCGCTCGTCGGTGTCACACGCAATGGCATCGCTAATGCGGCCGGATGTGCGGCACCAATTCCGTGACCCCAACGAGTTCGCATTAGCGATGTCGTAGCATGTAAAGCCCCCTTAACACGGGTCTTCAATATCTGAGTACTGGGCAATCCCTTTTAACCCCATTACGACCGCGTTACGTTTTAAAACGGCACTAAAAAAGGGTACTTATTCCTTTCTGCCGTTTTAAAACGGCGGTCGGAAAAAAGGATCTAGCGCCCCCCAGAGTCAGAAAATTTCCGGGGTCTCAGCTGCCGGGGGTAGCTGAGACCCTGGAGATCATGATTCGGGCCGGTTTTTCCGGTCCCCGCTCACCTGATGACCGGTATACACCGTATACCGATCATCAAGTTATAGTAAATGACCGCGCCGGTAAAAAATCATTTATCTCCCATCTGGCATGATCAAACATGCCAGATGGGAGATAAATCTTTTTCCCGGTTCCCTCCGGTCCCCTCGGTATCCCCAAAGTGCCCCCCCCGACCCCCAACCCCCTCCCGAAAATCCAAGATGGCCGCGCGCATCGGAGAGCACAGCAGCGCGCCGGCCGCATTTACAGTGTTCCTATGGTTTCTGTCGTATGTGCCATAACACATACGACAGAAACCTGCTCCCTAGGCCCTGCCGGGTCCCCCCCTACCCTCCCCCTGGTGTCCCCCGGTGTCCCCCGGTGTCATACATACCGGAGCGCTGATCCCCCGTGGCCCCCTCCTCCGGCTCCTTCTCTGCAGACTCCGGTCACATGTGCCGAGCAGATGACAGCTTCCTGTGTTCAGGACGCTGGCTGCTGCTGCACAGAGTCTGCAGCTGTGACCCGGGGAGAGTGGGTGCAGATTCTTTGCACCCACTCTCCTCAAATGGAGGGTCTGCCCTCCTAGAAAATGGGGGATACGTTCCCTGAACGTGTCCCCCATATTCTAGAAGTTCCAGAGGCGACGTGGGACGTCCAAATGGATTACAGTGGATTTTTTTTTTTCTTTTCAATAAATTGGTCAATCAGGGAATGTTTTGGGGAGTGTTTTTTCAAATAAATTTTTTTTTGTTGTCAATTTTTTTTTTATTACTGTCAATTAGTTATGTCGGGTATCTGATAGACGCCGTGACATAACTAATTGCTGGGCTTGATGCCAGGTGACATTACACACCTGGTATCAACCCCATTCATTACCCCGTTAGCCAACGCACCAGGGCGCGGGATGAGCTGGGGCGAAGCGCCAGAATTGGCGCATCTAATGGATGCGCCACTTCTGGGGCGGCTGCGGCCTGCTATTTTTAGGCTGGGAAGAGTCCAATAACCATGGCTCTTCCCATCCTGAAAATACCAGACCCCAGCTGTCAGCTTCACCTTGGCTGGTGATCTAATTTGGGGGGACCCCACGTTTGTTTTTTTTTTTTAATTATTTAATTATAAATAATTAAAAAAAAAAAAACAGCTTGGGGAGCCCTCCAAATTGATCACCAGCCAAGGTGAAGCTGTCAGCTGTGGTTTGCAGGCTACAGCTGTCTGCTTTACCCTAGCTGGCTATCAAAAATAGGGGGGACCCCACGTCATTTATTTTAATTATTTTTTTTTTTTTTTTGGGCTAAATACAAGGCTAGGCATCCTTTAGTGTCACATGAAAGGCACTAAAGGGCGCCAGCTTAGAATATGCAGGGGGGTGGGACGTTATATATGTTTGACATCTATCCATTCATCCATTGTAGCATTTTAGGCTATGTGCCCACAATCAGGGTTTGCAACGTTTTGGGCGCAGAGTGTTTTCCCTGCGTCCATAACGCTGCGTTGTGCAGTAGAAGCACAGTGGTAGGATTTTTAGAAATCCCGTGCCCACTGTTTCTTTTCTCCGCAGCATAAATCGACCTGTGGCGCAGCTTCCCGAGCCTCAGCATGTCAATTTATGCTGCGGAGATGAGTGTTCTTTGCAGGTAGAATAGAGCTAAAGTCCACAGCAGCCTGAACCCAAATCGTGGGCATGGGCAGCTGCGTTCTCCCGTGGACAACACTCACATTTCTGCAGGAGGCTGACACTGGGTACTAGACGCCGTGTCGCTGGATCATGGCCACATAGCCTAAAGGCTACTTTACACGCTGCGATATCTGTCCCGATATCGCTAGCGTGGGTACCCGCCCTCATCTGTTGTGCGACAAGGGCAAATCGCTGCCCGTGCCGCACAACATCGCGCAGACGCATCACACATACTTACCTGCCCGGCGACGTCGCTGTGACCGGCGAACCGCCTCCTTTCTAAGGGGGCGGTCCGTGTGGCGTCACAGTGACGTCATTGAGCGGCCGCCCAATAGAAGCGGAAGGGCGGAGATGAGTGGCCGGAACATCCCGCCCACCTCCTTCCTTCCTCATAGCGGCCGGGAGGCAGGTAAGGAGAGCTTCCTCGTTCCTGCGGCGTCACACATAGCGATGTGTGCTGCCGCAGGAGCGACGAACTACATCGTTACTGCTGCAGTAACGATAATCGAGAATGGACCCCCATGTCACCGATGAGCGATTTTGCACGTTTTTGCAACGATGCAAAATCGCTCATCGGTGTCACACGCAGCAACATCGCTAATGCGGCCGGATGTGCGTCACCAATTCCGTGACCCTAACGACTCCGCATTAGCGATGTCGCAGCGTGTAAAGCCCCCTTAACAGTGAGAAATTTGTTGCTACAGCAACAGTTTTGTGAAGTACCTGTGGATTCAAAATGTTTACTATACTCCTGAATAAAATCCTTGAGGGGTCCAGTTTCCAAAATGAGGTCACTTGTGGGGGGTTTCTGCTGTATAGGTACCCAAGGGGCCCTGCTAATGTGACATGGTGCGCGCAATTTACTTCAACTTTTCCAAAATTCAAATGGTGCTCCTTCCATTCCAAGCCCTCCCATTTATCCAAACAAAGGTTTTTGGCCACATGTGGGGTATCCCTGCGCTCACAAGAAATTAGATAACAACCTGTGGGGTACACGTTTTGTTGTTGCCTCTTGAAAAAGTGAAAAATGTGTCGCTAAATCAACATTTTTGTGAAAAAAATGAAAATTTAAATATGGCAACCTAAGCTTATCAAATTCTGTGAAGTATTCGTGGATTCAAAATGCTCAATATACACCTAGATTAAAGCCTTGAGGGGTCTTATTTCCAGAATGGGGTCACTTGTGGGGGACCTCCACTGCTTAGGCACCTCAGGGGCTCTCCTAATGCAACATGGCGTCCGCTATTGATTCCAGCCAATTTTGCAGTCAAATTGCACTCCTTCTCTTCTGAGCCCTGTAGTGTGCCCAAACAGTTGATTTCCACCACATACAAGATATCAACAAACTCAGGAGAAATTGCGCAATAAATTTCATGGTGATTTTTTTCCTGTTACCCTTGTGAAAAAAAAAGCTACCTGGTTGAAGTAACAATTTTGTGGTAAAATTTTATTTTTTTATTTTCATGGCTCAACGTTATAAACTTCTGTAAAGCTCCTGGGGGTTCAGGGTACTCACCAAACATCTAGATAAATTCCTTGAGGGGCCTAGTTTCCAATATGGGGTCACTTGTGGTGTTTTTTTGCTGTTTAGGTACCTTAGGGGTCCTCCAAATGCGACATGGTGCCCGCAATCTTTTTCAGCCAAATTTCCTTTCCAAAATTCAAATATTGCTCCTTCCGTTCCAAGCCCTCCCATTTCTCCAAACAAAGGTTTCAGACCACAAGTGAGGTATCACCGCGCTCATAAAAAAGTGGGTAACAAACATTGGGGTCAAATTTTTGGAATTACCTCTTGAAAAAGTGAAAAAATTGATGCTAAAGCAACATTTTTGAGAAAAAAATGAAAATTTTCAATGTGACAACGTAACGTTATCAAAATCTGTGAAGTACTTGTGGATCCAAAATGCTCACTATACCCCTAGATAGAAGCCTTAAGGGGTCTAGTTTCCAAAATGGTGTCACTTGTGAGGGGTTTCTGCTGTTTAGGTACCTTAGCGGACATGTAAATGCAACATGGTGCCCGCAATCTATTTCAGCCAAATTTGCTTTCCAAAATTCAAATATTGCTCCTTCTGTTCCGAGCCCTCCCATTTGTCCAAACAAAGGTTTCTGACCACATGTGGGGTATTGGCGCGTTCATAAGAAAGTGGGTAACAAGTTTTGGGGTTCATTTTGTTGTGTTATTTCTTCTAAAAGTGAATAAATTTGGGGTAGAGCAACATTTTGGGTAAAATTTTATTTTTTGCTTTTCTCATTCCACTTTGCTTTAGTTCCTGTGAAGCACCTGAAGGGTTAATAAACTTCTTGGATGTGGTTTTGAGTACTTTGAGGGGTGCTGTTTTGAGAATGGTGTCACTTTTAGGTATTTTCTGTCACTTAGGCCTCTCAAAGTCACTTCAAATGTGATGTGGTCCCTAAAAAATGGTTTTGTGAATTTTGTTGAAAAAATGGGAAATTGCAGATGAACTTTGACCCCTTCTAACTTCCTAACCCCAAAACATTTTGTTTCAGAAATTGCGCTAATGTAAAGTAGACATGTGGGAAATGTTATTTATTAACTGTTTTGTGTGACATAACTCTCTGGGTTAAGGGCATAAAAATTAAAAGTTTGAAAATTGCAAAATTTTCAAAATTTTCATCAAATTTCCGATTTTTTCACAAATAAAAGCAAAAAATATCGTTCTAAATTTATAACTATCATGAAGTACAATATGTCACGAAAAAACAATGTCAGAATCACCGGGATCTGTTGAAGCGTTCCAGAGTTATAACCTCATAAAGGGACACTGGTCAGAATTGCAAAAAATGGCCTGGGCATTAAGGACAAAACTGGCTTCGTCCTTAAGGGGTTAAAAAGAATTTGCTAGTGTTCCCCAAATTAATTATATGTGATTGAAGCACTTGTCAAAAAAAGCCTATTTATACTAGTCTGTTACCAAGAAATCTCAAATTGAATCAATTTGCAAATGAGGCTAAAGAACTTCCCAAGCTTTTAAGGCTACATGTGCATGCTGCGTTTTTGCCGTGTTTTTTGGTGCAGTTTTGTTGTCAGAAAGTTTTCACTTTTCACTTCCCAACAAAGTCTATGAGAATTCAGATTTGCTGTGCGCACATTGCAGCTTTATTGTCTGCAGTTTATTTGTCACAAACTTCTGACAAATAAAGTACAGCATGTCAATTATTTTTGCATTTTGGCCCTGCGTTTCTCACTAGTGATGGGAAGACTCGCAAATCAATCCCCCGTTGACTGGGAATTGGCGGGGTATTGATCCCTTGTATCTGGCCGGATGCCAGTTCCCATATAATCTATGGGGACTAGAATCCGGTGCAAAGGGGTAGGAGCAAGCGCTTCATACTTACCAAGTCACTGGCAGTGCTGTACGCTCACGAGGCCACTCATTCACTTCCTTGGCCACTCATTACCTTCATTGAATATGCACTGCTTTCCCCCCCACCGGCGTCTGTGATTGGGAAAGCCATGAATATGCATGAGCCTAATGAGCAGCCCCGAAAAAAGAATGAGCGGCTGTGGGAGCAGTTACAGTGGCATCGATGACTCGGTAAGTATAGCGTGCTCTCTTTATTATTGTTTCATTTATTTTTACTTTTTTTTTTATTTCCCAAGTGCCCGATCTGGAACAATACCCAGAATTCACTGAGAATTCCGATTCAGCACTCGGGTGCCTTTGAACCCGCGGGGATTGGACTTAACAGTTTGGTCTGCCCATCACTATTTTTTACAAAAAAAATGCATCAAAATCAGATTTGGCAAAAGCTCACCCAAAACGCACCAAAAAATGCAGCATCATTACACGCATTCTTTTTTTTTTTACATTTCAAGGCTCTCTGGGACAAGGTGCAGTTTAGTGCAGTTTTGATGTCTCAAAGGTGCAGTTTTTTTGGGACAACAAAACTGCAGCATGCGCATGTAGCCTAAAGCTAAAAGATAAAATAGCGGTGCTCCATAGTGTACCACTGATGGTAATGGGAGTCTAATAAAGCATAATAAATCAAATATGGTTGCTCCCCTTTGAAAAGTTGTGCAAGTGTGATGCCATGGACTCGCCAGGTTGTCCCAGGTAGTCCCACACACACACGCACCTTCCTCTTAGTAAGGTGACAGCAGCCAAACTACGGGTTTGATGTTCACACCAGGGGGACAGAGGCAGGCGGTTGGCTCCGACCACCGAGGAGTTCACAGGCCCGGAGGCGGGAAAAACAGCAGATTACCTTTCACAGTGGAGTGAAGTGGAGTCAAGTTCAAGGGCAGACCTGTGCTCAGGCCTGCCAAAGTCTACACCAGGTGTCTGGGTTGGAGCCCAGTCACTTCTGGCAAGGAGGCAGATGGTGGCGGCCGCCTGCAGGAGCTGGGATTACAGCCGGTGAAACCGTAGGGACCAGGGACGGGCGGTGGCCCGCCAGTACCGAACCGGGGAACCGATTGGAAACCGAAGAACCAGGAGGGGTACTTTAAGCACCCGCTGCTACAAAATCCCGTGTTCCTTTGTTGAACGTCCCCATGTTCCCGGGAGACGCCATCCGATGCGCCAGATGGCGTGAAAGGAGACGGACCCTGCCCGACTTGTTGAACGCCGCTGCCTTTGGAGTCCCAGTGGGCGCCATCAGGGGTTGGAGCCCTTGGTAGAGGATGGCAGGGAGTTGTGAGGAATGAGGACAGTTCCCTTTACAGAGCCCGGTTCACCGTACCTGCACTGCAGGCAGTGGAGATGGGGTCTTTCTGGACAGTGTCACTGTGAGTAAATGTGACATTGGGGACCCGTGCTGCCCTGTGGTGGACTGAGGGAAAGTGGCTGGAGGAGGCTGCGCTGCTGGCAAAGTCCCATTTGTAAATAAATCCCGGAACCGACCTATCCCGTTTGACGACCTCCGGAGAGGCCGACTGGAGGATGGGCCTGCGGGAAAGAGATGGCCGAGGCCCCGTCACCACTGCAACCGGTGGCGATCCTCCGGGTCAGGGGCCCCCTGGACGTTGGGCCTCTGAGAGACAGACAGGTGTGAAACCCTGCACCCGTCCCACACAACAACACCTGTGCCAGTTCCTGGACTGGGGAAAAGGGGTGCTGCCCATTTCTTAGGGGCAGCATCAAGGTTAGGTTTGTTTGGGTTGGTGACTGAAGGACCCGGTCCCGTCCCGTGTTAATAAAAAAGTTACAGGTTGCAACGTTTAAGAATGTGCTTCCCGCAAGGGAACATTTAAAATATCCTTGAAGTTTATACAAAAGTTATTATACTTATAAGCCTGTTTTAATCTTTTACAGTTACAAAGCACAAAATAAACTGATGGTGGACGGGCAGCCCGTGGACGGTCTGCATTAAACCAAGGGGGAATGTGACGTCCTGGACTCGCCAGGTCGTCCCAGGTAGTCCCACACGCACACGCACCCTCCCCTTAGTAAGGTGACAGCAGCCAAACTACAAAACCCTTGTCACCTCCCTCCGGGTTTGATGTTAACACCAGGGGGGCGGAGACAGGCGGTTGGCTCTGCCCACCGAGGAGTTCACAGGCCCGGAGGTGGGAAAAACAGCAGATTAGCTTTGACAGTGGAGTGAAGTGGAGTCAAGTTCAAGGGCAGACCTGTGCTCAGGCCTGCCAAAGTCTACACCAGGTGTCTGGGTTGGAGCCCAGTCACCTCTGGCAAGGAGGCAGACATTAGTGGCCGCCTGCAGGATCTGGGATTACAGCCAGTGGAACTGTAGGGATCGGGGACGGGCGGTGGCCCGCCGGTATTGAACCGGGGAACCGATTGGAAACCGGAGCACCAGGAGGGGTACTCAGACCCAGTACGAGGCCCAGAAACAACTGGGCTGAGTCAAATCAACTGATTGAGGACTGGACTTTAGGACCTTTCCCACATAAGACCCGACTGAAGACAAAAGCCCAACCATAGAGGTAAAGCCACCGCCCAGGCATAGGGACCTGAGGGGCCAGCGTCTGAGGGCAAAGAGGGCTCTCCCGACACATATCAAATCGGGGAGTGGACTACCGTTGCTCAGGCATAGGAGTCGTGATTTCTACACAAGTGAGGTGCAGGAAAAAGGCGGAAACCACCAACCTGTTAAGGGGAAAACTGCAGCCAGCTGCGGGCACCGTTCCCAATCTTGTTTGGTTTACCAGAGACTCCAGCATGTTTGTCATAGTGAGTACAACAGTGCCATCGGGCCGAGCACCACGCCACACCGACACCCCAGTACGCATTCATTCCCCCGCCTCAGCACCTCCCTCGGGCCCCGGGACCAACATCCCCCCTATCCATGGAGGGGGTCAACACCAAGCTGCACAACACCGTCTCCGGGAGCCTAGTCAATGGCAGCAGTGGTGTCCATCCATTCACCACAACCCATGGGTGGCGCGACGAACTTAAATCCGCTGCAAACAACCACGGCTCCGGCCGTGAGCCTCCCCACTGAAGTCCCTACGTGTAGCACCAACCCCCCTTTTCAGAGCGACGTGACCCACGGGTCTGTGAAGAGCTCGAGCCACCCACCGACGAGCACGGATCCGAGAGGCTTGGCAGCCGGCCGAGCCCCGGGGCGGTACACAAGTACAGGCAAAACTCTGAAACAAATAGGAAATAAAAAAGTGTGGCCTCCTGCTCCACTTGCTCAGCTGATGAGATGCTCATCAGTATAAATGAAAACATCAGAAAAAAAGTCGCTGTAGTGGGTTCTGTCACATATAAAATGAGAAATGTTGAAAGGTTAAAAACATGTACAGTATTTATTAGTATAAGTAATGAAACACATTGCTTTTACCAATAAATGCTTATTTTACGGCTTTTCCAGCTCTATATCCCATCCTCCACCTCCTTCTTCCTCACTGGCGGCTCATTTTCAAATCCCAAGCTGGAAAGACAAAGGCTTGGGGAGTGCTTCTTCATAATGGAGGAACAGACTAGCTTACTGAAGATATGGATTCATTTTTCTTTGCAAGAGCTACATTTGCATATAAACAGTTTGGGGGATGAAATCAAGCTCACAAATTCCCAAGCAATTAAATTTGCCTTTAATTTAGGAAACAAAGCAAAATGCCCTGGTTAACAAAAGTTTAGTCTTTTACCTTATTTGAAAGGAAAATTAAGAAATTGATGTAAATTATTTAATTGTCATTCTTGATACACTATTTATGCATACATTTTCTATTTATGCCAATTGCTTCCTAACGTTGCAATTCTGGACGGACATGTCTACGTGTGGAGCACACAGGCACACGTATGTTCCACACAGACTCCATGGCAAAACATGCACGTGAGTTCAGACCCATTGATTTTAATGGGTCTTTGTGTGGCTGTGTTCCCAGCACATGAGGAAATGGACCAACACGTACCGGATACACGGATGAGTGAAGGAGACCTAAAAGATGTTCTCATCTCTCCTCCGTGCTTGCGCTACCTCCAGCTGTTTCTTGCAGTCCGAAAGCACACAGACCCCTCTGTGATAGCGTCCATGCACTGAGCAGCCGCTGCAGGATGTCGTCATGGCTTTACTACAGTTGAATGCTTTACGGCGCCACAAAGCATTCAACTGCAGTAAAGCACTGATAGTAGTGGACACGCATTACTGCAGTTGAATGCTTTGTGGCGCCGTAAAGCATTCAACTATAGTAAAGCCATGACGACATCCTGCAGCGGCCGCTCCGTTCACGCTATCACGGAGGGGTCTGTGTGCCTGCGGACTGCAGAAACAGCTGGAGGCAGTGTGGGTATGCAGGACAGGTGAGAATCCCTTTTATTGTCTGTAAACAACTGCATGATAGGGGACAGAAGGGAACCAGCAGGAGGGCATTATTAAACAATGGAGACATTACTGCACGGGACATTAAGGACAGGGCACATTACTATACATTACAATGGGAACATTACAGCAGGAGGGCATTACTATATAATGGGCTCATTACTGCATGGGACATTGCAGCAGGGGATGTTACTAACAATGGGGACATTACTCGGGTCGGCTTATACTCGAGTATATGCGATATATCCCAAACTCTATATTTTAACTGGAAAAGTTGGGGGTCGTCATGTACACCCAGTCGTCTTATACACTGGAAAATACGGTATGTGTTGATGATGCTTCCAGCAATACTTAGTAGTAAAAATGCAATTGAACGTTTCAGCAGGGTCTCTGCTACAAAATAATGTGTCCTCACGATGCTCTCAATGAAAAAAATTAAGCTTGTATTTTCTTATTCAAAAATGAAGCACCTAAAAAAGGAAACCAAAGCAAAAATAAAACATTGCTTATATTATAAAAAAAGGAAAAAATGTATGCAAAACATGAAATACAAGATATAGCTACCATTCTTCCATATTATTTTTAGAACTGGCAAATCTCCAGCCTACCCATAAGCGTGTGTAAAAAAATGTCTACTGTAAAATGTAATTACTATAAAAGTTCATTGACAATAGCATGCACCAAGGTATAAAGATGAGGCCACAGTGACAATGGGTCAAGTTGTTTTATGGATGTAGACTGGAGTCATGTTCACTACAATGACTTCTTATCCACATAGATGTAACATTTCACTAGACTTGTGCCAGTAATGATAAGTAGTGATGAACGAGCACTAAAATGCTCTAGTGCTTGGTACTGGAATTTAGTAGGTTGGTAGTTCGAATAGGCTCTATTCAGGTAAGGCCAGTGTCACACTTGGGAGAGACTTGCGCAAGTCTCACATCACATCACCTGGCACGGTGCACACTCTCCTGACAGGAGCAGGTCGGCTGCATTTATTTATATGCAGCTGAGACACTCCTGTTCGGAGAGTGTACGGCTGTGCTGGGTGATGCGATGTGAGACTCGCGCGAGTCTCTCCCATGTTTGACTCCTGTCTAACAAGTATAATGGAAGTTAACGAGAAACTCAAACATTTTTACTGAAGACCCCCCCCGCCTCAGGAGGGCTAGGGGAGCAAGAAAATCGCTGACTTGGTTAGAGACAGCACTCAAATGGAATGGCAACAGTATGGGGAAGACACCTGCATGTATCTCTGACTCTTGTGAACTTTGGAAATCTGACATTAAAACTAAATTTTAGTGGTAAGACTAAATTTATTTTTTCTTTACAATAATATAACATTTTGTGACACACCTGTGGTGTTAATATGCTCACTGCACCACTGGATAAATTCATTGAGGAATGCAGTTTGTAAAATGGGGTCATTTGTGTGGGGTTTTTCCTGTTCTGGCACCTCAGAGGTTCTGCCAATGTAACAATAGCCTTAGGCATCATTCATAAATCAGTATTTTTGATCAGTATTTCATCAATATTTGTATGCCAAAACCAGCAGTGTGTCCAAGACACAGAACTATTGTCAATTTTTCATCTTCAGTTTTTCATGGTAAGTTCCACTCCTTAAACCACCATGTATAGGAATAGTAGCAGGTAAAAAGAGAGGAATTCAGAAAGTAAAAAAATTACAGTTATTTAAAACTTTTGCAGTCCGTCAGATTTTGAAATACATAACAAATGCTGAAATTGACCTTTAAATTAACATATAGCAGGTAAAAGAATGAATTAAAGGGAACCTGTCACCAGTTTTTTCAAGGACAAACAAAGACTTGCACCTTCAGCAGGGTCTATGTTGCATTCCGTAAAGGCATATATTTTCCCTTATATCCAACTGTATACCCCTCAAAAAAACTTTTAAAACTCTCCCATGCTCTATGTAAATCTGGATGGTCCAATCCGATGCCCTTTAAAAAGTTTATGTAAATAAAAGTCTACTAACCCCATGGATGACCAGGTGATTTTAGTTCTTGAGCTTACATTTTTTTTCCTATTTTAATTCCATCAGCCATTTATTTTCCTATGCCATAGATGTATGTAGGCTTGATCTTGTGGGATGAGTTGTTCATCTGACATTTTTTTCTTTGGCATTTTGGAGTACAAGCCTTTTATTTCTCTTCGAGATGTATTCTGCTGATCGAAAAAAGTAAATTCTTGCATTTCTATGTTTTAACATTTTGATATGATCGGGGCTATATTTTTGGTCTTTTATTAGTTCTGGAATTACATGTGTGTCAAAATCAAATATGTAAATCTTTTTTATTTCTAACATTTTGTTATTTATACGTTTGAAAAAGGGGTGGGACTTAGGGCGGCTTTGCACACTACGACATCGCAGGTGCGATGTCGGTGGGGTCAAATTGAAAGTGACGCATATCCGGCATAGCATGCGACATCGTAGTGTGGAAAGCCTAGATGATACGATTTACGAGCGCAAAATCGTCGTAATCGTATCATCGGTGCAGCGTCGGCGTAATCCATAATTACGCTGACGCGACGGTCCGATGTTGTTCCTCGCTCCTGCGGCAGCACACATCGCTGTGTGTGAAGTCGCAGGAGCGAGGAACATCTCCTACCGGCGTCACCGCGGCTTCCGTAGGATATGCGGAAAGAAGGAGGTGGGCAGGATGTTTACATCCTGCTCATCTCCGCCCCTCCGCCACTATTGGCCGCCTGCCGTGTGACGTCGCTATGACGCCGCACGACCCGCCCCCTTAGGAAGGAGGCGGGTTGCCGGCCAGAGCGACGGTCACAGGGTAGGTGAGTGCATGTGAAGCTGGCGTAGCGATCATGTTCGCTACGCCAGCTATCACACAATATCGTACCTGCGACGGGGGTGGGGACTTTCGCGTGCGGCATTGCAGCATCGGCTTGCGATGTCGCAACGTGCAAAGCCCGCCTTAAAGTGCTATATGTTATTGTAACAATATTTAAAGCACCACTCAAGTGAGCTTTTTATTGCACTGCTGGAGTGGTGCTTTAAAACTAAGTCCCCTGTCTAATATTCACCTTGCAGCAGCTTTATCTCTATCGCCATCGCTCCTGTCAGTCTCCGTCGATATATGGCCGGGGACAACAATTCAAGGTGCGCTCACCGCCCCAATATAAGCAGGGAAGGTGAGCGCATGCGCACCCTAGGCATTACCCAGGAACCTAGCAGGACAAGCTCAGGGCCTGAGGCCTAGGTACCGAACACATGTGGATGGCCATACGGGACAGCAGAGAACCAAACAACATGTGAGTGGCAGTGCAACAGAGCAGGGATTCGTGCAAGCAACCAAAAGGAAATTGCAATGGTATCCCAGCGGGGTAGGAGGAGTAGAGTGCAGGTACACTGGTGCTAGGACGTACCGAGGCATAGGAATGTAACCAGAACACCGACATTATAACAGACAAGGGGGGATGGGGTTCAGTAGACCTCTGGCTGACAGGGTGAGAAGAGACAGCTGGTGATAGCTGCTATTTTTTATGGTGTTTAAATGCCACTGTCAATCTTCACAGTGGAATTTAAAAGGTTAAACTCCCTATTGTGATGATGCCTGGCCATCGTAAATGTAGAGCGCCTATCGTTAAGATGTTAAGGGTAGAGAGGAAATAATAAATGTCATTTTTAGGGGGTAAAACAATTTCTATTACTCTCCTTACACAAGTAGAAAATAATTTACTCTCCTGCACAACAATATTCTATTCTGTGGAAGCAGAAAAACGATGTGAGATGTCCCTTGATCTATTATTCCACTTCACAGAAAGAAGGCACATAGCTGTTATAGGAAAACAAAATAGAGGTTATATGTTGGTGCGATATAGGCAACAGTAAGTAAATAAAGACTATGAAGCTAGTGGCCTCCGTCAATTGTGTGATTGTTGATCTCACAACAAATAATAAATTACCATCTTAAAGTTATCACTGCTTTTTAAATGATACACATCCAGTTCCATCATACATGACTGTTTTATTGTGGCATTATTGTAAAGAAGAGAAATGCAAAAGGTAAATTCAAATCTAGGCCACGTGCACACATTGAGTATTTCTCAGCTAAAACCAGCAGTGGAACAATCAGAGGAAAAGTATAATATAAACTTGTGCACCTCCTCTGCATTTTTTTTACTGAGGTAAAAAGCTCACCAAATACTTAGTGTGTGCGCATGGCCTTAGAGAGTTGGAGAATTAAATCTGTTTTCCACTGAGTTGTGACCAAACCATAGTGGTAATAGCTAGTGATGGATGAGCATGCTCGTCATTCAATCAAGGATCAAACTGCTCAAGATGCTCTATACTCGATCGAGTATCCGGGAACTCAGAAGTCATGCTCAAGTCTACATGTTGGCTTAAATGTTTCCCAGCTTTTTTTCAGCCACTAAACATGCGAGGATTTCCTGCTAACCATGGTAATGCCACAGCCATGTTA
Source organism: Anomaloglossus baeobatrachus (assembly GCF_048569485.1). NCBI lineage: Eukaryota > Metazoa > Chordata > Amphibia > Anura > Aromobatidae > Anomaloglossus > Anomaloglossus baeobatrachus. The sequence goes on along the minus strand of NC_134358.1, from coordinate 295,398,066 downwards.
GCTACTGTCATTACCGTGATTACTGCATAACATGTATAAAATATATATATAAAACCTTCTATACATATATTCTTTCTATATAAAACCCAGAAATGTCATACTTGCTGCACTCTTCCTGGAAATAGTGTAGGGACTAGGGAGAGATTCTGCTCTGAGAAGGAACAGTGTGTTATTGAATGACAGTACCTGCTGGTTCAACAGTAATCCAACAATTATTCAATTCTTTAATAATACCACTAAAAAAATGTATTCTATTCTTTAATAATACTACTATCAGTTTGCAATTAATGTTGCTTGAGATTCTGGAGTAGGGTTCATGTATTAGAGTCCTGTAAACAAAGATTCTAGCTTTACACACCATGCTGCTGATACCTAAAGAATTGCTGGGTGAGATTCTAAAGTAGGAATTGTGTCTTACAGGCCTGTAGGTGTGACGCCCTGGCCTATCAGGTCGTCACAGGGTATTGTGCAATCTGTAAGCACTCAAAATTATTCCATGAACCAATTATAATAAAATATATTTTATTGATTAAAACTATACACAAATATTAAAAAAGACAAACATAGACCATACAATAGAGGGGAAGGCATAAGTGAATGGCCAAGGGAACCAAAATTATAGTGCTGTTACACTATCAATTCATCAATTTTTGTATAATCAGTAATTATATATACGGTAAAGTCAGAATACACAATTGATGGGATATAACATTGGTACACTAATATACAATTAATGAGTCAAGATACAAAATCATAATTGGCAACATGTATATGTCAGCATTTGATATGTGCAGTATTATTCTCATACTTGTATACAGAGATTCACCAAACCCATAATGACAGAAATTGAGTTGTTATATAAATCTCCGTGTTTAAAGTCACATAAAATACATAAGCGTCATGTGTCAATTATAAGGTAATGGCAGATAGCACCCATTGATACAAGCTATAGAAGTGGCAAATACAAAACCACTCACTCAGATGAAATATAGCATTGTTATCATCTGTCATATATCATCAAAATAGGTAAAGAGTTCAAGGATCTCCATCAATGATCAAAACTACCCACTGACATGAAAGTGCAAAACCAAGACAGCAATTATACTGTTAAAGGAAATCACCTAACAGCATCAGTTTCAACCAATATCGTGGTATTAATACCAAAGCTACACCGAGGCCAAAAAGAGTTAATAGCCCACCCTCACCAAACACTCCAACGACCGTTTCGCAACCGCTTCGTCAGGGAGTGAGGTGGGTGGGCTCGTGGATATCTTAAATACCTGTATGGCAGCTGTATGTAATGAAAGTCCAGAAGACACCATGATTATCGGGCGGCGCGGTTCGCGCATGCGCAGAACCGCATCTCCGTGCCCGGACGTCCGCCTACGTCCACCAAGGGCGACGAGGTCGCCGTTGATGACGCAAGCAGGACATCCACACACGGACCGCGGCCCGCGCATGCGCGCCACGCCGCACAGTGTCAACCGCCGCCATCTTAGTAAAGGTATACTAGACATATCGCAACCGGACCTATATCAAGAGGAGGGGGAATGAAAGCACAATATTTAAAATAGTATTTATTAACAGTATAACTGTCAAACATTCTCCCTGCTCCGATAATAGTATTACGGGGTGACCAAAAGAGTGCATAGATCATAATCGTGCATACACAGATATTATAGTTGGACTCATGTGTGGATTCACATCATTAACAGCATCAAGTATCAACATTCATCCCAGATACCAGGAATAAATGATGACCACACATAAATCTATAATCATATGCATGATAGTGAATGTGTGAACTCGAATTTTTTGAACATAACACAGATCAGAAACTATCAAAGCACCTACATGATATATGAGGTAACCATCAAAGGTATATAAATTATAATCGTGCATACACAGATGTTATAGCTGAATTTATGTATAAATTCCCATCTATGTTAATGTCAAATGTCAGCATACATGCCAAAGATAAATAATGTCCACACCTAAACCATAACCATATGTATGATGATAAATTTCTGAAACCAGATTTATTAGACATAAGGATCGTCAACTCGCACACATCAGATCAGAATCACTTTTTAAGGTCATCTCACTGGACCAATGTAATTCAACACCCACAAGCCCTACCAACCTACAAGCAGAAAGCTCTATGAAGGTGGAATCAAGAAAGAAAAAGACTATAACAATAAAATACCACAATGAGACAATGGTGAAGATAACGAGACACAGAGAGACAAACCTTCTAACAAATATGTATATGGATGGACAAAACAGTCTCATAAGAAACTTGAAAAACCCCACTGGTCATTGAGACCCCTTGGTTTCATGCACTTCAGAAGTGTAATCCATCTACATTCTAACTGACTGAGTTTTTTGAAAAGATCTCCTCTCCTGTTCCCTGGATAGATCCGATCTATCCCACTGAACCTCAATAAATGTGACTGTCCTGGATGGAAATCTCTAAAGTGTCGAGCAAGGGGTTTGAGTTTTGCAATCGCAAAAACCTGGTCTGCTGGAACCTTCTCTGCTGCCCTTATATCTTTAATATGTTCCTGTATACGAACCCGAAGTTCTCTTGTAGTCATACCTACATATTGTAGGTTGCATGGACATTTAGCCACATATATGACCATTGATGTTTTACAGTTAATGAAATGCAATATTTTGTATTCACGTTCTTTGTTTGAATCCGAGAACGTGCCAGTCTTAGAGATATAATGGCAAGCAGTACAGCTCCCACAGGGCCAGCAACCCCATTTCGGGCCCTTAGACCCAAATAGAAAATTGGATGAAGACGGTGTATGATGGCTATGGACTAACAAGTCCCTAAGGGTTTTTCCCCGTTTAGCAACAAAGTAGGGTTTCTCTGTAACAAACTCAGATAACGATGGATCTTCTCTTAAAATAGGCCATGACTTGGTTATTGCACTAGTAAGTTCTCGCCACCTGGATTGATAATTAGAAATAAAACGAGTAATGTCCTTCGATTCTTTTTGCTTCTTAGAGTATAGTAGCGAATGTCTTCCAATATTTTTTAAGACTTGATAGGCACTATCAATGTTATCCATCCGGTAACCACGTTGTGAGAATCTCTTTCTAAGTTCTTCTGCTTGGAGTTCAAAATCTTCATCCCTGTCACAAATCCGTCTCGCGCGGATGAATTGTCCCTTAGGGATAGCTCGAATGACATGGGAGGGGTGGGCAGATCGTGCATGTAAAAGAGAATTCACACTAGTGTCTTTGCGAAACACGGTAGTATGAAGATGACCCTCCACGTCAGTTGTAATGTGTAGATCTAAGAAGTCGATAGCTGTTTGACTGACGTGATGTGATAACTTGATATTCCAAGAATTCGTGTTTAGATGGTGGAGGAATTGGTCCAGGAGAGATCTCGTACCCTGCCAAATAAATAGCACGTCATCAATGTAACGAATCCATAATACCACCGACGCACAAAAATCATCATTCTTTTGGATGAATTCTCTTTCCCATAGTCCCAGAAAGAGATTGGCGTAGCATGGGGCGCATGCCGCCCCCATTGCCACGCCCCTCTTCTGTAAATAAAACCTATCCTTGAACACAAAATAATTGTGTGATAAAACAAAATTCATCAGGGATAGGAGAAATTCCACCATTTTGGAATCTAAATCACGACCATAAAGAAAGAACTCCAATGCTGACAGGCCTAAGTTGTGATTAATGCATGTGTATAAAGATTCTACATCACAAGTGACTAGAAACATGTTGGGAGTCATATGTATTCCCTCCAATCTTTGAAGGACTTCCGTGGAATCCCGTACGTACGAGGGTAATTCCATTACGATTGGTTTGAGGAAATAGTCTAATAGTCTGGAAATAGGTTCCAAAAGACCCCCATTTCCAGACACGATTGGTCTGCCCGGAGGGTTGTGCAAATCTTTATGCACTTTAGGCAAAAGGTATAAGGTTGGTACCGAGGGACTCTTAATCTTTAAACCCTCCCATGTTTTTTTGGGTAGGATACCATCCTCATATGCTTCATCTAATATCCTCCCCAAATCTGTTTGAAAAATCAGGGTCGGATCTTTTTGTAATTTTTGATAACATAGAGGATCTCCCAACTGCCTAAACACTTCCTTCTCATACAGTTCATCTGGCCATACCACGATATTACCCCCCTTGTCTGCTGGTTTGAAGGTGACCCCCTTCATCTTTCTAAGTTCCCCCAGGGCTTGTCTCTGCTCCTTGGTAAGATTATCATATGGCCTATGACCAGGGATTTTAAAAATCTCTCCCACGACCATCTTCACAAAGACCTCAATAGAGGAACTCATGGAGAGAGGTGGAAAAAAGTTACTTTTTTTATTTAAACAGTCCGGGAATTTACCTGGCTGTATCTCCATTTGTTCCAGCAGGAGCTCCTCTAAAATCTGTAGGGCCTCCAATTCTTTCTCTGTTGAAAAAGAATGGTGAGATGATTTATTCTGATGGTATTTTTTCAGTAATAGTTTTCTAGCGAACAAGAAGGTATCTTTGATCGCTGTAAAATGGTCAAAGGTTGCCATAGGGCTAAAACCCAGACCCAAAGAGAGGACAGAGATTTGAGCCGAAGAGAGGGTAATATCAGATAAATTAATCACCTTAAGAGATCCTCCATCGGCAGGTTCAGTCTCTCGATTTGGTAGTTTCTTGTCTCTTTTTTTGGCCTTAGTCCGAGTATAGTACCTCGATGTCTGAGCCGTGACGTCATATGTCCTACTACTATCAGATTCATAGGAGGTGTCACTTGTTGCTGTTGATAGTGATGTTGCTCTATCAGTAGAAGATCGACTTTTCCATCTATACACTTGATTCTGTTGATAGTCACGTGTATCCCTTAAAAATTTATTAGCCTTGCTGGACTGGATATCGCCCTCAAATTTGGAGAGGGCTGTATCCAGATCCTGCTGGAACATTCGCATTTGTTCTTCAGTCAATTTGTTCTTAATTTTTGCCTGAAGGGTCTGAATTTTTTCCTCCACTGAAATCAAGTTTTTCTTATCCACTTCAATGAGAATATCTAAGAATGTAAATGAGCATATGTCACAAGCTTCTTCCCATTTTTTAGTCAATGGAGCTTCCTCCATGGGAAATGAGGGGAAGGTTTGTATGCGTAAGCCCCTGGGTATAAACCTACGCAGTACATATTGCTCAAGTGTAGTTTTGTTCCACCATATTTTGGTACGTTTCATAATCAGCTCCTTTAAGCTCTGTTTGTCTCTCAAAATCTCATCACCATCACCATCAACATTAACAACGCCACCATCCTTAAAAACCGTGGATAGTTTAGATAGCCAATTGCTATCCCGAGTCCTAAAGTCCATTACGGGATTTCTCCTAGAAAACACAACCAGAAAACCTATAATCAGGAGGATATTCATCCCAGGTATACCTTAAACAAGGTCAAGTTCAGGAATATAACCAAACACTAAGCACTCAAAATTATTCCATGAACCAATTATAATAAAATATATTTTATTGATTAAAACTATACACAAATATTAAAAAAGACAAACATAGACCATACAATAGAGGGGAAGGCATAAGTGAATGGCCAAGGGAACCAAAATTATAGTGCTGTTACACTATCAATTCATCAATTTTTGTATAATCAGTAATTATATATACGGTAAAGTCAGAATACACAATTGATGGGATATAACATTGGTACACTAATATACAATTAATGAGTCAAGATACAAAATCATAATTGGCAACATGTATATGTCAGCATTTGATATGTGCAGTATTATTCTCATACTTGTATACAGAGATTCACCAAACCCATAATGACAGAAATTGAGTTGTTATATAAATCTCCGTGTCTAAAGTCACATAAAATACATAAGCGTCATGTGTCAATTATAAGGTAATGGCAGATAGCACCCATTGATACAAGCTATAGAAGTGGCAAATACAAAACCACTCACTCAGATGAAATATAGCATTGTTATCATCTGTCATATATCATCAAAATAGGTAAAGAGTTCAAGGATCTCCATCAATGATCAAAACTACCCACTGACATGAAAGTGCAAAACCAAGAGAGCAATTATACTGTTAAAGGAAATCACCTAACAGCATCAGTTTCAACCAATATCGTGGTATTAATACCAAAGCTACACCGAGGCCAAAAAGAGTTAATAGCCCACCCTCACCAAACACTCCAACGACCGTTTCGCAACCGCTTCGTCAGGGAGTGAGGTGGGTGGGCTCGTGGATATCTTAAATACCTGTATGGCAGCTGTATGTAATGAAAGTCCAGAAGACACCATGATTATCGGGCGGCGCGGTTCGCGCATGCGCAGAACCGCATCTCCGTGCCCGGACGTCCGCCTACGTCCACCAAGGGCGACGAGGTCGCCGTTGATGACGCAAGCAGGACATCCACACACGGACCGCGGCCCGCGCATGCGCGCCACGCCGCACAGTGTCAACCGCCGCCATCTTAGTAAAGGTATACTAGACATATCGCAACCGGACCTATATCAAGAGGAGGGGGAATGAAAGCACAATATTTAAAATAGTATTTATTAACAGTATAACTGTCAAACATTCTCCCTGCTCCGATAATAGTATTACGGGGTGACCAAAAGAGTGCATAGATCATAATCGTGCATACACAGATATTATAGTTGGACTCATGTGTGGATTCACATCATTAACAGCATCAAGTATCAACATTCATCCCAGATACCAGGAATAAATGATGACCACACATAAATCTATAATCATATGCATGATAGTGAATGTGTGAACTCGAATTTTTTGAACATAACACAGATCAGAAACTATCAAAGCACCTACATGATATATGAGGTAACCATCAAAGGTATATAAATTATAATCGTGCATACATAGATGTTATAGCTGAATTTATGTATAAATTCCCATCTATGTTAATGTCAAATGTCAGCATACATGCCAAAGATAAATAATGTCCACACCTAAACCATAACCATATGTATGATGATAAATTTCTGAAACCAGATTTATTAGACATAAGGATCGTCAACTCGCACACATCAGATCAGAATCACTTTTTAAGGTCATCTCACTGGACCAATGTAATTCAACACCCACAAGCCCTACCAACCTACAAGCAGAAAGCTCTATGAAGGTGGAATCAAGAAAGAAAAAGACTATAACAATAAAATACCACAATGAGACAATGGTGAAGATAACGAGACACAGATATAGGACCTTGATATAGGTCCGGTTGCGATATGTCTAGTATACCTTTACTAAGATGGCGGCGGTTGACACTGTGCGGCGTGGCGCGCATGCGCGGGCCGCGGTCCGTGTGTGGATGTCCTGCTTGCGTCATCAACGGCGACCTCGTCGCCCTTGGTGGACGTAGGCGGACGTCCGGGCACGGAGATGCGGTTCTGCGCATGCGCGAACCGCGCCGCCCGATAATCATGGTGTCTTCTGGACTTTCATTACATACAGCTGCCATACAGGTATTTAAGATATCCACGAGCCCACCCACCTCACTCCCTGACGAAGCGGTTGCGAAACGGTCGTTGGAGTGTTTGGTGAGGGTGGGCTATTAACTCTTTTTGGCCTCGGTGTAGCTTTGGTATTAATACCACGATATTGGTTGAAACTGATGCTGTTAGGTGATTTCCTTTAACAGTATAATTGCTCTCTTGGTTTTGCACTTTCATGTCAGTGGGTAGTTTTGATCATTGATGGAGATCCTTGAACTCTTTACCTATTTTGATGATATATGACAGATGATAACAATGCTATATTTCATCTGAGTGAGTGGTTTTGTATTTGCCACTTCTATAGCTTGTATCAATGGGTGCTATCTGCCATTACCTTATAATTGACACATGACGCTTATGTATTTTATGTGACTTTAGACACGGAGATTTATATAACAACTCAATTTCTGTCATTATGGGTTTGGTGAATCTCTGTATACAAGTATGAGAATAATACTGCACATATCAAATGCTGACATATACATGTTGCCAATTATGATTTTGTATCTTGACTCATTAATTGTATATTAGTGTACCAATGTTATATCCCATCAATTGTGTATTCTGACTTTACCGTATATATAATTACTGATTATACAAAAATTGATGAATTGATAGTGTAACAGCACTATAATTTTGGTTCCCTTGGCCATTCACTTATGCCTTCCCCTCTATTGTATGGTCTATGTTTGTCTTTTTTAATATTTGTGTATAGTTTTAATCAATAAAATATATTTTATTATAATTGGTTCATGGAATAATTTTGAGTGCTTAGTGTTTGGTTATATTCCTGAACTTGACCTTGTTTAAGGTATACCTGGGATGAATATCCTCCTGATTATATTGTGCAATCTGCCCTTCAGCACAGTATCCACTCCTCCTTGGTTATGGGTCCTGGTTCTTTGGTGTTGCTAACAGCATAGCCAATCGAAATCCTAGGAACACTTCACACTTTACCCACCAGACACACCATTGGGAAAGTTGGGGGGGGCCCGAAGGGAATAGGGCTGCCCACATGGGGAGTTGGTGAGAAGGAAGTGGAGAAAGTGACAGTTGAGTTGAGTAGTTGAGTTGAGAAGTGGAGTTGAGAGGAGTGGAGGAGAAGTGACTCTCCGGGAGGGAGAGGTCACGGAGGAAAGCTCCTGTGTACTAGGTGGCAGACGTTGGTCTGGGTCCGGAAGGAGCTGGAACCCCGGTCGCAGGTGATAGTGTTAGGGGGCACTGCCAGACCAGTGACAGCTTTACATAACTTACGGAACTGGGCGTACAAACGGCGCACCTTTACAATTAGCTCAAGCCGATCTGGGTTGTTTTTCAGAAAACTCTGAACCACTAAGTTGAGCACGTGGGCCAGACATGGTACGTGTGTCAGTTTCCCAAGCATTGGAGCCAACACCAGGTTACGGCCATTATCACACACAACCCCTGTTCCTACTCCCTACGGCACCCGAGCACCACACCATTCAACGGGCCCCGGGACACAAACACCCTACCCACGGAGGGATTACACATCAGGCTGCCACACCATCATCACCGGGCTCCCCGACGGCAACGGTGGTCTCTCACATTACCACACACCGTGGGTGGCGTCACCGACTGTACATTTTCTCCCCTGTAAATATACCCCCTTTTCACTTTGAGGGGCCGCACAACCCCCGGGTCCGGAGACCCCTCGAGCCACTGCGGATCCGGATCTGAGCAGCCGCCCGGCTGCTGGCACAGGGGCGGCACAAGAGCAGTAATTCCAACCTTACAGATCATGCTTTTGCTAGCTATAAAATCTATTCTAGTCTATAATAACGCTGCTCTTAGGGGTACTTTGCACGCTGCGACATGACTAGCCGATTGTAGGGATGCCGAGCATGATAGTCCCTGCCCCCGTCGCAGATGCGATATCATGTGATAGCTGCCGTAGCGAACATTAACTTACCTGCCCTGTGACGTCGCTCTGGCCGGCGACCCGCCTCCTTCTTAAGGGTGCGGGTCGTGCGGCGTCACACGGCAGGCGGGCAATAGAAGCGGAGGGGCGGAGATGAGCAGGACGTAAACATCCCGCCCACCTCCTTCCTTCCTCATTGCAGGCGGGACGCAGGTAAGATGTTCCTCGCTCCTGCGGCTTCATACACAGTGATGTGTGCTGCTGCAGGAACGAGGAACAACATCGTACCTATCGCTGCAGCGAAATTATGGAATTGACCGACACTACACAGATCACCGATTTTCGACGCTTTTGCGATCGTTTTATCGGTGCTTCTAGGCTTTACACGTTGCGACGTCGTTACCGGCGCCAGATGTGCGTCACTTTCGATTTGACCCCGACGAGATCGCAGTAGCAATGTCGCAACGTGCAAAGTACCCCTTAGTTTGCAATTAGTGTCGGGTGAGATTCTGGAGTAGGAATTGTGTATTTCAAGGCTGTAGGCACATTTTCCAGCCTTAAGGCCCCATTACACGCAACAACGTATCTAACGATATATCGCCGGGGACACGAATTCCGTGATGCCCATCTAGAATCATTAGCGACGTCGTTGCGTGTGACACAAACGAGCGACCATTAATGATGGAAAATACTCACCAAATCGTCCATCGTTGACACATCGTTCCTTTTCAAAAAATCGTTGATTGTTGTGGACGCAGGTTGTTTGTCGTTCCTGAGGCAGCACATATCGCTATGTGTGACACTTCAGGAATGATGAACTACAGCATACCTGCGGCCTCCGGCAATGAGGAGGGAGGGAGGTGGGCAGGATGTTACGGAAAATACACGGGGAAATACTACACAGCCCAGGCTTGCCTCATCTCATCTTCGTAAAGTTGAAACAATCAATTAGAAGTACATTAGTTCAAATTATAGAAAAAACTCCTAAAACTAATTTTATTCAATTCAGTATTTAAAAGGGAAATACCCAACATTTATGTCAAGATTAAAAATCAATATCAAAAAGGTCCAAGAGTACAAGGGGAGGGGTGGGGCCTGGCCCTTATAATGCCCTACGCTCACCCCTTCCTTGCTGCGGAGGTCGGCACCCTAGAACCTGCGCAGTTGGCGCCCCCGCTCGACGTAGGCTGTCCCTAAAGGCCCTATCCTGACCCTGACAAATCAAAGGTGACAGTCTGAAGGATTTAATACAAGGCTGAACCAACAATCAACTAAATATAATAATATATTATATCTAATTATACTACAATTTGGGAAATGGTATTGTCCAATAACCCAAGAAAGAACCACCTAATGAGATAAAGGCGGCGCCTAACAAAAACCACCCGACGCGTTTCCCCTCATCTATCTGAGGTTCTTCAGGAGTGGAGCAAACATTAGTTCAGATTAGTTCAGACAGAATATAATAAACCATAACAAATGCTGGTAGTCCTATATAGCACCAGAGGCCGTCCTATACAGCACCAGAGGCCAAGAGTCGCTGAGTCCGTCCAATCCCACTATTCCAAGCCAGAGTCAGGTCAGAATTCCCAGAATCCAGTACCAAATCTCTACCCACCGACTATCTGGCAAAGACTAGCCACAGCAAATTCACATGTAACAGTGAGATAAGACTCATAAGTAACAGACACAGTCACTCATTAGAGTATACACAGTTCCCTACTTATCTCAGGCCTCAATCGGTGTCCACTGGAGAAGGTCCTCCCACGACTCCTTCAATAGTATACCAGTCCAAATACCCCAAAGGAAGCGGTAGATGCGCTCCTCAGGTCATCACCCTCAAGTCCAGATGCAGACACAAATAACGCGATGCAGAATGAGGGGGCAGAGGAGACGCCCACCAAAAGAGCCTCCCAATTTATGAGATGTATCCCAAGTGTTCTCACCTGAAATTAAACGGTTAACCCTTCAGGAGATGTAATCCCAATAGCACATGTTACAGCGAGGTGCATACATCCAGGTGCACCACTTCCGCATCCTTGCAAGCAGCGGTCACATGACCGGGGATCCCGATGACGCTATCCCGGGCATGCGCAATGAAGGTGCACCACTTCCGCATCCTTGCACGCAGCGGTCACATGACCGGGGATCCCGATGACGCGATCCCGCGCATGCGCAATGAAGTGGCATCCCCATCCATGTCATCACACATCATGGAGCCGGGTTGGTTGCGGTCATGTGATCGTGTGTCGCCCTGGGCAAGCCAGGGGACACGGGTCACAACACCACCACACCCCACACTCCAGGTAGGCACACCAATGCTAACCACAAATCCTTGTTGCCTTCCTCCAGGAGTTTGATGATGCACACCAGGGGGTGGGCCAGGCGGTTGGCTCCGCCCACCGAGGAGCTCACAACTCTGGAGGCGGGAAAACCAGGCAGTTGAAGTCTAGCTGAGGGCTAGCGAGGAGTCAGCTCAGGGAGGAGCAGGAGTGAGGAGCTAAGTGAGAAAGTGAACAGCTAAGTGAAAGTGAAGGAAGAAAAGTGGAAAAGGAGGAAAGCAAGTGAAGTGACAGTAAAGAAAGAAAGCCTGAAGGTCCAGCTTTGTGTAGGGCCAGATCAGCAAGGTCAGCGATGGCAGTGACTGTCTGGAGAGGGACCGTTTGGAAGTTCCTGGAAGGACCCCGTTGGCTGTGTGCCCGGTGGTCTGGAGCAGTGTTCCGAAGGACAGTCAGCACCAGGGCAGGGGTCTCTCGGACCCCGGCAAGGCTAGGAGTCGCCAAATTTGCCGAATCCGTCAGTGAAGGGGACGTAGATCCCCCAACAACCAAGTCCCGATTGAAGGCAACAGCCCAACCCGAATCGGAGAGACACCGCCACCGCCACGGCACCAGTTTCTCAGGGCCAGCGCCTGCGGGCAAAGTGTAGAGCTCCTCCGGCCCAGATTGTAGTCGGGGAGCGGGTAACCGGAGGGAATCCACCGCTACCACAAGTCAAACATAGGTGCAAGGAAGAGGGACATCACCGTCACCTACCGGGAGTGCAGGTGCAGCCGTCTGTGGGACCGTCCTACCAGCCGTTTGGTTTACTGTACAAACTGTGTCCGTGTCTCAGGCTGAGTGAGTACCACAGTGCCGCAAGGCACAGCGCTGCCCCCGCGTCCCTGCGCCCACCAGGCCCCGCACCTACTTCTCCATCACCGGGCCCCGGGATCACCAACCCCTACCCACGGAGGGGCAACACAACAACTGGCTGCTCCGCATCACCATCCCCGGGAGCCCCATATTGAGCAGCGGTGGTGAAATCACCACAACCGTGGGTGGCGTCACGAACTATAACAATCCCCACACCCAACAACCCCCTTTCACTCACGGGCGAGGAGTGTCGCTCGAGAAACCCCAGGATCCGGCCCACCGCTCGAGCCACCACTGAGCAGCTGCCGGACCCGAGCAGAAGGGGTGAGCGCGGTGTGCTGACACCCTCCTCCCCGCCCGCGACAACTTGGCGTCATGAACAGGATCTTACCGCTCTGCCGTCAGGTGGAGGTGCGCCTTGTTACCGCCGGAGGCATCCGGCAGGAAAATTTCAGAAGCCGCCATCTTTGGCGCGAAAAGTTCCCGCTCGAGCGTCTTCTCGAGCAGTAGAGGCGCGAAGGCCAAAACTCCGCCCCGAGAGAGGGGGGGCCGAAAAGAGCTAAGAGGGACGCGATGGCGGCTGGACGCATGTAGCTGCAGCTATAAAAGCAGGGACGCCAGGACCCTGCGAACATACCGTTCCTGGAAGAAAGAGAGAAAGACACCATGTGGATGCCGTCCCGAAACACCGTGGCCCCCGCACCGGGAACCGCAGCGTGGGTGGAAATCCGGACCGCGCAGCTCCATCTAAGGCTGCAGGTCAAAATGCAGCTCCTCTTGGAGGAGTGGGAGACCGACATGGCGGACGTTATAGCCACCGTGCGGAGACGCGAGGAGGAAGCGGAGGAAGGGAGGGTGAGTGACACACGCCCCTATGTCCCAGAGGGACCGGTCGCTGCGGCTGAGGGACCCGGTCCAAGCCCTCTCCCCCCGTTGCCTCCCTCGCCACCCGTCTCGGGGGCTGTGACCCCGCCACTAGGCCCGCTACCACCGCAACCGGTAGCGATACCCAGCCCGTCCGCCCCAGCGGACCGACCTGTAGCCGGAGCCCGTAGCAAGCCGGAGGTGTTGCCATGGAAGGCCCCGAAGATTGTGCCAGAGACAGTCCCCGAGCAGTTTCCCGAGCCAGAGCTGATGGCCCGCTCCGAGCCGAAGGCCCAGCAGCGGAGAGCCCCTATGCCCATCCCCCACACCTCGGCTGAGGTGGCGCCGGGTTGTTGCTGCAAGGCAGCGCCCAAGGCCACGACACCGCGGGATACGCCGCCCACCATCCTGACAGTGGGTAACGTTCTGGATGTCCCGCGGGGCCCGACCCGTGCGCCGGCGCTGGCAGCAGCGCCATATTGGGATAGGGAGCCGACCAAGCTGGGCCTGGAGATCGCGGAGAGGGAGAGAAGAAAAGCCGAGCTGGTGGCCCGAGCCATTCGGGAGAAGGAAAATCTGCGGCAAGCAATCTTTCGGGTCCGGGGCCCGTTGTATGAAGGGCAGGTGAGGCGGTTTGATGTCCGCCGGGGCTACGGGTTTATATATGAACCGGGCCTGGAGGCCGAAGTGTTTGTGGCCCGGCGGGATGTGAATGCCTACCTGCCCGAGGAACATCCTGGCCGTAACCTCATGCCGGGGGACATGGTGCGGTATACCCGACACTGCGGAGAGAGGGGGTGGTTTGCCCTGGATGTGAAGCTCAGGGGCAGCAATGAGAGCAGGGTGAGCTCTGCACCCCCTCCCTCGGATGAAGCAGCAGAAGGACCGGAGTAAGGCAGCGGATACCCGTTGCACCATCCCCGTTGGGACCACCACTTTGTTGTTGTTAAAAAGTTGAAAATGATAAGAAAATGATGATAACCGAAGATTTACCTGATTTGCTTGTGATTGAACCGGCAGGAGCCGGCACCGTTGTCCCCGTGGGGACCGTTTAAGTTTTGCATGGGAACTATCCATGGACAAGCCCGTGAACTTGCAGGGCACCACAAACGTTAAGTGGCTTGTAAATATGTTGGTTACCGTTACCGTTTCCGCAATGCCGCCTCCGGAGAGGCAGGTTGGAGGGAGGGCCCTGAGCAGAGCAGGCTAGGGCCCAGCCACCAAAGGAACCGGTGGCCACCCTCTGGAGGGAAGGACAGATCCCGCTCGGGTAACTTGTGCTGGACTGTGGGTCAAGGGGTGCTGCCTGGGTTTTAGGGGCAGCATCAGGGCCAGGTTGCTTGGGTGGGAGAGAGCGGAAACCGTGACCGTACACCGTTGCAACGTTTAAGTAAATGTGCCTCCCGTCTTGGGAAGAGTTTTGATTAAAAATGTTATTTATGTTTGTTTAACCTTATTACCCCTTTTTACAGAAAAATAAAACCGGTGTAGGACGGCAGCCCGCGGACGGTCTGCATTTTGCTAAGGGGGAATGTGTCGCCCTGGGCAAGCCAGGGGACACGGGTCACAACACCACCACACCCCACACTCCAGGTAGGCACACCAATGCTAACCACAAATCCTTGTTGCCTTCCTCCAGGAGTTTGATGATGCACACCAGGGGGTGGGCCAGGCAGTTGGCTCCGCCCACCGAGGAGCTCACAACTCTGGAGGCGGGAAAACCAGGCAGTTGAAGTCTAGCTGAGGGCTAGCGAGGAGTCAGCTCAGGGAGGAGCAGGAGTGAGGAGCTAAGTGAGAAAGTGAACAGCTAAGTGAAAGTGAAGGAAGAAAAGTGGAAAAGGAGGAAAGCAAGTGAAGTGACAGTAAAGAAAGAAAGCCTGAAGGTCCAGCTTTGTGTAGGGCCAGATCAGCAAGGTCAGCGACGGCGGTGACTGTCTGGAGAGGGACCGTTTGGAAGTTCCTGGAAGGACCCCGTTGGCTGTGTGCCCGGTGGTCTGGAGCAGTGTTCCGAAGGACAGTCAGCACCAGGGCAGGGGTCTCTCGGACCCCGGCAAGGCTAGGAGTCGCCAAATTTGCCGAATCCGTCAGTGAAGGGGACGTAGATCCCCCCAACAACCAAGTCCCGATTGAAGGCAACAGCCCAACCCGAATTGGAGAGACACCGCCACCGCCACGGCACCAGTTTCTCAGGGCCAGCGCCTGCGGGCAAAGTGTAGAGCTCCTCCGGCCCAGATTGTAGTCGGGGAGCGGGTAACCGGAGGGAATCCACCGCTACCACAAGTCAAACATAGGTGCAAGGAAGAGGGACATCACCGTCACCTACCGGGAGTGCAGGTGCAGCCGTCTGTGGGACCGTCCTACCAGCCGTTTGGTTTACCGTACAAACTGTGTCCGTGTCTCAGGCTGAGTGAGTACCACAGTGCCGCAAGGCACAGCGCTGCCCCCGCGTCCCTGCGCCCACCAGGCCCCGCACCTACTTCTCCATCACCGGGCCCCGGGATCACCAACCCCTACCCACGGAGGGGCAACACAACAACTGGCTGCTCTGCATCACCATCCCCGGGAGCCCCATATTGAGCAGCGGTGGTGAAATCACCACAACCGTGGGTGGCGTCACGAATTATAACAATCCCCACACCCAACAACCCCCTTTCACTCACGGGCGAGAAGTGTCGCTCGAGAAACCCCGGGATCCGGCCCACCGCTCGGGCCACCACTGAGCAGCTGCCGGACCCGAGCAGAAGGGGTGAGCGCGGTGTGCTGACACCCTCCTCCCCGCCCGCGACAATCGGACCTGTCACTAAGATACCCGCGCCTGTGCGATAATCAGGAGGCGGCGCAGGTATCTTAGTGACAGGTCCGATCACATGACCGCAACTAACCCGGCTCCATGATGTGTGATGACGTGGATGGGGATGCCACTTCATTGCGCATGCGCGGGATCGCGTCATCGGGATCCCCGGTCATGTGACCGCTGCGTGCAAGGATGCGGAAGTGGTGCACCTTCATTGCGCATGCCCGGGATCGCGTCATCGGGATCCCCGGTCATGTGACCGCTGCTTGCAAGGATGCGGAAGTGGTGCACCTGGATGTATGCACCCCGCTGGAACATGTGCTATTGGGATTACATCTCCTGAGGGGTTAACCGTTTAATTTCAGGTGAGAACACTTGGGATACATCTCATAAATTGGGAGGCTCTTTTGGTGGGCGTCTCCTCTGCCCCCTCATTCTGCATCGCGTTATTTGTGTCTGCATCTGGACTGGAGGGTGATGACCTGAGGAGCGCATCTACTGCTTCCTTTGGGGTATTTGGACTGGTATACTATTGAAGGAGTCGTGGGAGGACCGTCTCCAGTGGACACCGATTGAGGCCTGAGATAAGTAGCGAACTGTGTATGCTCTAATGAGTGACTGTGTCTGTTACTTATGAGTCTTATCTCACTGTTACATGTGAATTTGCTGTGGCTAGTCTTTGCCAGATAGTCGGTGGGTAGAGATTTGGTACTGGATTCTGGGCCTTCTGACCTGACTCTGGCTTGGAATAGTGGGACTGGACAGACTCAGCGACTATTGGCCTCTGGTGCTGTATAGGATGGCCTCTGGTGCTGTATAGGACTACCAGCATTTGTTATGGTTTATTATATTCTGTCTGAAGTAATCTGAACTAATGTTTGCTCCACTCCTGAAGAACCTCAGATAGATGAGGGGAAACGCGTCGGGTGGTTTTTGTTAGGAGCCGCCTTTATCTCATTAGGTGGTTCTTTCTTGGGTTATTGGACAATACCATTTCCCAAATTGTAGTATAATTAGATATAATATATTATTATATTTAGTTGATTGTTGGTTCAGCCTTGTATTAAATCCTTCAGACTGTCACCTTTGATTTGTCAGGGTCAGGATAGGGCCTTTAGGGACAGCCTACGTCGAGCGGGGGCGCCAACTGCGCAGGTTCTAGGGTGCCGACCTCCGCAGCAAGGAAGGGGTGAGCGTAGGGCATTATAAGGGCCAGGCCCCACCCCTCCCCTGTACTCTTGGACCTTTTTGATATTGATTTTTAATCTTGACATAAATGTTGGGTATTTCCCTTTTAAATACTGAATTGAATAAAATTAGTTTTAGGAGTTTTTTCTATAATTTCCTCATCTCATCTTCCTAGCGCAGATTGGGAGATAATGAGGAGAAGTAAGTTGAGGAGGTACAGTAGATTGTTGTCTGCACTACAGAGGCTACTAGGCACAACAGCTTTATCCCATCTGTTCAACATGGATAGCCTCAAGAGGAACAGGATGAAGAGTAGAAGGAAGAGATGTATAGTCATCCCTCTAGTGGGGACAGGGAAGTCTTGCCTGTTGGGAGTCTGGCACACATGGCCTTCTTTATGTTCTGCTGCCTTCCACAGAACCTTGCGTTATACCCATTTTGGGCAACGCTGATTATTGTTTGTGCATCCTTCTCGACCCATTCTACAAGTAGAACTTTACATCTCTCATTCTTGTTGTTGAGAGGGTTACTAAAATGCTGCAATACCAGAAGGCCATGGTTGAAGAATTGGTCAAAAAATTCCCATCTGACAACGCCGGCGGCAGAATTCATAGTTCTTTGGACAACCAAAAAACAGAGAGGAGGGAGACACACAACAGGATAAATAGAGGAAGGGGAACACTATCAAAGATTTGAGACAGTTTCATTAGACTCTCCCAGCCCCCATACCCTGGTACTCTGGCAAGGAGGGAAAAGTTTTGGAAGATGGTGAAGGATTATATAGTTGATCGTAGCACCATCCACCATAATTTCTCTGTGCCATACAATTATTGGGTATCCAAGCTGGACACATAGCATGAGCTGTCCCTCTATGCCTTGCAGGAGCTGGCCCGCTATGCCACTAGCGTTTTGTCTGAGCAAGTTTTTAGTGCCACTGTGGGTATAATTTCAGATAGGCGCTTGATGACTGGCAATACTGACAGACTGATTCTTATTAGTGATGAGCGAGTACTAAAAAGCTCGGGTGCTCGAGGCTCGGGCCGAGCATCCCAAGATACTCGTGTACTCGGCCCGAGCACCGAGCCCAATGTTATCCTATGGGAGACCCGAGTATTTTTATGAAATGACCCCCGGCAGCATGTAGAAACCCTAAAAATGTCACAAAAGTCTCAGAAGAGTGCTCAAATGACATGGCAACAGCATGGGGAAGACCCCTTGAAGCATTTATCACTCAAAAGTCACAGCTGTGAACAATTTTGTCCGCGTTTTACGCCATTTTTACGGACTCACCAGAAAACCTTAAAAAATGACACCAAAATGAATTTTCATGGCAGAAATGTTAAGGGCACATACCCAATAGTGAGATAGAACTGGTGTATGTTACTTTTTGAGATTAATACATGAAAGATTTTACGTAAAACATTGTGTGGCACTCCGATGTCCCTGAGAAGAGACGTACATGAAGGCCTCTTGAGTCTAATGTGCCCATTTTGAGGAAGTGAGTCTTTGTAGTATTTTCCTTTGCCAGGGCAGTCCAAAATTGTGAGGTTCACCAATGCCCCTGCATACAGACATGCATGAGGGCCTGTAAACCTGAAGTGCCCATTGTAAGGAAGTGCGTCTATTGTAGTATAGCCCTTTGGCAGGGCAGCCAAAAATTGGGAGGCTCCACGTTGTCCCTGGATAGAAACGTGCATGAGGGCCTGTAAACCTGAAGTGCCCATTGTAAGGAAGTGGGTCTATTGTAGTATAGCCCTTTGGCAGGGCAGCCAAAAATTGGGAGGCTCCACGTTGTCCCTGGATAGAGACGTGCATGAGGGCCTGTAAACCTGAAGTGTCCATTGTCAGGAAGTGGGTGTATTGTAGTATAGCCCTTTGGCAGGGCAGCCAAAAATTGGGAGGCTCCACGTTGTCCCTGGATAGAGACGTGCATGAGGGCCTGTAAACCTGAAGTGCCCATTGTAAGGAAGTGGGTATATTGTAGTATAGCCCTTAGGCAGGGCAGCCAAAAATTGGGAGGCTCCACGTTGTCCCTGGATAGAGACGTGCATGAGGGCCTGTAAACCTGAAGTGCCCATTGTAAGGAAGTGGGTCTATTGTATTATAGCCCTTTGGCAGGGATGCCAAAAATTGGGAGGCTCCACGTTGTCCCTGGATAGAGACGTGCATGAGGGCCTGTAAACCTGGAGTGTCCATTGTCAGGAAGTGGGTCTATTGTAGTATAGCCCTTAGGCAGGGCAGCCAAAAATTGGGAGGCTCCACATTGTCCCTGGATAGAGACGTGCATGATGGCCAGTAAACCTGAAGTGTCCATTGTCAGGAAGTGGGTCTATTGTAGTATAGCCCTTAGGCAGGGCAGCCAAAAATTGGGAGGCTCCACATTGTCCCTGGATAGAGACGTGCATGATGGCCTGTAAACCTGAAGTGTCCATTGTCAGGAAGTGGGTCTATTGTAGTATAGCCCTTTGGCAGGGCAGCCAAAAAATGGGAGGCTCCACGTTGTCCCTGGATAGAGACGTGCATGAGGGCCTGTAAACCTGAAGTGCCCATTGTAAGGAAGTGGGTCTATTGTAGTATAGCCCTTTGGCAGGGCAGCCAAAAATTGGGAGGCTCCACGTTGTCCCTGGATAGAGACGTGCATGAGGGCCTGTAAACCTGAAGTGCCCATTGTAAGGAAGTGGGTCTATTGTAGTATAGCCCTTTGGCAGGGCAGCCAAAAAATGGGAGGATCCACGTTGTCCCTGGATAGAGACGTGCATGAGGGCCTGTAAACCTGAAGTGTCCATTGTCAGGAAGTGGGTGTATTGTAGTATAGCCCTTTGGCAGGGCAGCCAAAAATTGGGAGGCTCCACGTTGTCCCTGGATAGAGATGTGCATGATGGCCTGTAAACCTGAAGTGCCCATTGTAAGGAAGTGGGTCTATTGTAGTATAGCCCTTTGGCAGGGCAGCCAAAAATTGGGAGGCTCCACGTTGTCCCTGGATAGAGACGTGCATGAGGGCCTGTAAACCTGAAGTGTCCATTGTCAGGAAGTGGGTGTATTCTAGTAAAGCCTTTTGGCAGGGCAGCCAAAAATTGGGAGGCTCCACGTTGTCCCTGGATAGAGACGTGCATGAGGGCCTGTAAACCTGAAGTGTCCATTGTCAGGAAGTGGGTGTATTGTAGTATAGCCCTTTGTCAGGGCAGCCAAAAATTGGGAGGCTCCACGTTGTCCCTGGATAGAGACCTGTTAGGTTCTTAGTGCCTCCGTGCTTGCATTTAAAAACCGCACGTGTGTGCCTGTTGGTGGCAGCGTTAAGGTGCACTTGTGTGCGTTTTGCAAAAACTTGGATATAACGCACAAGTCTAGTGAATACACATCAGCACAGCATTGCAAAATGCGCAAGGGCGTTGGCAACGAACAAGGAAGTGGACGTGATGGTGGTGCAGGCAGAGACCGAGGTCGTGTGCAAGCTCTAATTTCGCCACAACAAAGGGCCACATCTACTCGCTCGCACGTCCTGTCCCAATTTCTTGGGGACCGCAGCAGTACACCGCTCTTGAACCAAGACCAGTGTCAACAGGTTGTTAGTTGGATAGCGGATAATGCTTCCAGTCAGATTGGCACCACCACAAACACTCTGTCTTCCACACGGTCAACTGTCAGTAGCCGTGATACTGCACCGCACATTTCAGAACCTGATCCTCCTTCCTACCACCAGGCCGAGTACACGTCCATGGACATTACTGATCCCACACTTGGACACTCGGAAGAGCTGTTCACGTTTCCATTCACACATTCTGGCCTCTCGCCAGCTCCTGTTGAAGTGGGCCATGACGAGATTGTATGTACAGATGCCCAAATATTTGAGAATCCACGTTCTCACGAAGTTGGCAACGTATCTCAACAAGGGGTGGACGATGATGAGACACAATTGTCAGGAAGTCAGGAGGAGGAGCAGGGTGCGGAAGAGGAAGACGACGTGGTGGATGATCCAGTAACTGACCCAACCTGGCAGGAGGATATGCAGAGTGAGGACAGCAGTGCACAGGGGGAGGGAGGCGTAGCATCCCAACAGGCAGTAAGAAGCAGGGTGGTGGCCCCAGGCAGACGTCAGGCAACCGTTCCCCGGAACAACAACACGACACAAGGTGCCTGTACAAATGTTAGGTCTTCCCGAGTCTGGCAGTTTTTTAAGTTGGCTCCAGATGATTCTAAAAAGGCCATTTGCAACACCTGCCATGCCAGCATCAGCAGTGGTCGCAGGGGCAGCGCTGTGCCGCACGGCACGGAGGTACTCACTCAGCCCAATGATGATGACACAGTTCACGGTAAAACAAGTGGCTGGATGGACGGGTCCCTCGGACGGCTGAGGTTGTTCCTCCCTGCAGGTTAGTGATGACTGTCTCTCCCTGCACCTAAGTTCAGTGTTGGTAGTGATGGTTTCCCACCGGTAACCCGCTCCCCGACCTGGATATGGGCCGGAGGAGCCCCTTTTGCCCACAGGCGCTGGCCCTGGGAGACGGTTGCCCTTGGCGGTGGCGTTGTCTCCCCTTCACGGTTGCCTTCTATCGGGACTTGGCTGTTTGGAAACCCGGAGGTCCCCTTCACTAACGGATTTGGCAAATTCACGGCGACACCAAGCCTTGCCGGGATCCGAAAGGCCCCTGCCAATGGTGCTGGCTTCTCTTTGTATACCGGTCCGGTACGGCCGGGTCACCACCCGTCCACGGTCCTTACGGCAGACTCCAATCGGCCTCCACTGCAGACGGTCACCACATCCTGCCAACCTTGCTGTCCTGTCCGGGCCACACACCCAGACCAACTTCAGGCTCTTTGCTGTCACTTTTCTCCTCTCTACTACTTTCCTCCTTCCACTTCCTTAGCTTAACTCTCACTGCCTGTGTTTTCCCTCCTCCAGGACTGGTGGGTGGAGACCAACCGCCTGGCTCCACCCCCTGGTGTGGACAACAGCCCCTGGGGAAGGCAACAAGGATTTTGTGTTTTGACTATGATGTGCCTGCAGGGAGTGTGGGGTGTGTAAGTGTTGTGCTCTGTGGCCCCTGGCTTGTCCAGGGCGACACAGAAGCACTGCAGCACTGCCTCGGCGAAGCGGCAACAGGCTGTGCTGAAGCTAATCTGCATAGGTGACAAACCCCACAATGCAGAAGAGGTGTGGACAGCTCTGAAACAGCATGCAGATCACTGGCTCACACCTCTGAACCTAAAGCCAGGAAAGGTTTTGTGTGACAATGGCCGGAACCTGGTGGCGGCTTTGAGGCGAGGCCAGCTGACACATGGTCCATGCGTGGCCCATGTGCTCAACCTCGTGGTTCAGCGGTTTCTAAAGTCATACCCAGAGCTGTCTGATCTGCTGGTAAAAGTTCGCCGCCTGTCTGCACATTTTCGAAAGTCACCTACTGCTTCAGCCGGCCTTGCCGGCTTTCAGCGCCATTTGCATCTTCCGGCTCACAGACTGGTGTGTGATGTCCCCACGCGTTGGAATTCAACTCTGCACATGTTGGTCAGGATATGTGAGCAGAAGAGGGCAGTTGTTGAGTACCTGCATCACCTAAGCCGTAGGGAAATGGGTCAAACTCCACACATAACACCTGAGGAGTGGAGATGGATGTCCGACCTATGTACCATCCGCCAAAACTTTGAGGACTCCACCAAGATGGTGAGCGGCGATGACGACATTATTAGCGTCACCATACCGCTTCTCTGCCTTCTAAAATGGTATCTGCTCAAAAAACAACCATGATGCATTGCAGGCGGAGCGCGATGAGTTTGAGCAAGAAACAGTAGTGGGTGTGGGTGATAACACACAGCCCAGCCTCGTCTCATCACAACGTGCAGTGGAGGACTATGACGAGGAGGAGGATGAAGACATGGAGCAACTCTCCGGCCAAATTGAGGATATGACATGCAGTCATATCCTCGGTTCAGCATGGCTGGCCAGAGGACAGGGTAGATGATGAGGAGGAGGAGGAGGAGGAGGACAGCATGTTCAGTCATCGTGTTGGTCAGGATACTGAAGTGATGGCTGTTAAGAGTCTGGCACACATGGCTGACTTTATGGTAAGCTGCCTGTCTCGTGACCCTCGCGTTAAGAACATCTTGGCCGACAATCATTACTGGTTGGTAACACTGTTAGACCTACGATAAAAGGAGAACTTTATGTCTCTTATTCCCGAGGCGGAGAGGTCAGGCAAAATGCAGCAGTTCCAGAAGGCCATAGTCACGGAAGTAGGCAAAGCATTCCCCTCACAAAACGCTAGCGGCATAGGTCAGGAATCAGTGGACAACCAAGGCGTACAGCCGAGAGGGGCACAAGTCCAATCCGCCAGAGGTAGGGGAACAGTCTTCAAGATGTGGGACAGTTTTCTCAGCCCCTCACATACCACAGCCCCTGAGGTGCGGGGTAGTGCCACAAGAAATCCTAAGTTTGCCCAGATGCTCAAGGAGTACCTTGCAGATCAAACAACTGTACTCCGACATTCCTCTGTGCCTTACAATTAATGGGTATCCAAGCTGGACACGTGGCATGAATTGGCGCTCTACGCCTTTGAAGTCCTGGCCTGCCCTGCCGCTAGCGTTTTGTCACAGCGTGTTTTTAGTGCCGCAGGTGGAATCATTACAGCTAAACGCACCCGCCTGTCAACTGAAAATGCTGACAGGCTGACTCTGATCAAGATGAACAAGGGTTGGATTGGGCCAGACTTCACCACACCACCAGAAAATGACAGCGGAATTTAAAGTTTGTAACGGGAATTTGCCATGTACCTCCACTCACCCATGGTAACACACTTCTGGACTTTGGCTAATCGCTGGACTGCTCCTCCTTCTCCTCATGCGCCATCATGATGACCGTTACAATAGTTAGGCCGTTGTTTCAGGTATACCCCCAGTGGTAAATTTTTTCGCCCATTCTTTCAGAATGGGCATTACAACGGCAGGAGACCCGCTCCTTTGCAATGGGAACAATGTTTTGAGGCCCTCATGCACGTCTCTATCCAGGGACAATGTGGAGCCTCCCAATTTTTGGCTGCCCTGCCTAAGGGCTATACTACAATAGACCCACTTCCTTACAATGGGCACTTCAGGTTTACAGGCCATCATGCACGTCTCTATCCAGGGACAATATGGAGCCTGACGCTGCCACCGACTGCCACACACGTGCGGTTTTTAAATGCTAGCACGGACGCACTAAGAACCTAACAGGTTTTTAGGAGCGACAATTACTGAGAAGTCTGACACTATCAGACACTGCTGACTGACGTGTATTATTCACTAGACGTGCGTTATATAATAGTTTGTGCAAAACGTGCACCTGTACGCTGCCACCGACAGGCACACACGTGCGGTTTTTAAATGCAAGCACGGACCCACTAAGAACCTAACAGGTTTTTAGGAGCGACAATTACTGAGAAGTCTGACACTATCAGACACTGATGACTGACGTGTATTATTCACTAGACTTGTGCGTTATATAATAGTTTGTGCAAAACGTGCACTTGTACGCTGCCACCGACAGGCACACACGTGCGGTTTTTAAATGCAAGCACGGACGCACTAAGAGCCTAACAGGTTTTTAGGAGCGACAATTACTGAGAAGTCTGACACTATCAGACACTGCTGACTGACGTGTATTATTCACTAGACTTGTGCGTTATATAATAGTTTGTGCAAAACGTGCACCTGTACGCTGCCACCGACAGGCACACACGTGCGGTTTTTAAATGCAAGCACGGACGCACTAAGAACCTAACAGGTTTTTAGGAGCGACAATTACTGAGAAGTCTGACCCTATCTGGACTGTTTTAGACTGTGTACACCAGCCCCAGATATGATGAAGGCTGGTATACGGTCACCACTAGGAATGGCTATATACCCTGCCTGCCATCCTGTATACAGCTACAATAGTCCTGAGAAGGACTCTTCTGGTCACTAGCCTGTATTCCGACCTGGCTATACCCTGCCTGTATACAGCAACAATAGTCCTGAGAAGGACTCTGCTACTGTACTCCGACCTGGCTATACCCTGCCTGCCTGTATCCAACTATAATAGTCCTGAGAAGGACTTCTGGTCACACTGTTTGCAGCCCTGCTCCGGAACTAACTATAAAGGGCCGCAAACCTTTCCCTGAAGCAACAACACTCTCCCTGCACTCACTGTCTGGATGGCTGTGTGCAGAGCACAGCGCGCCCGCCGGTATAAAGGCTCGGTCACGCTGTGCAGGCCGGCCAATCACTGCAATTCCACAACTAACAGGGCTGTGGCATTGCAGTGGTCTGCCAGCCAATCCCTGCATGAGGGCTGGCTCTCAAAAGAGCGCCAACATGCAGGGATGAAGACCACGAGTACAGCATGAGTATCGCGAGATTACTCGGTCCCCGCCGAGTAGCCCGAGTACAGTGATACTCGTGCGAGTACCGAGTAGTAACAAGCATACTCGCTCATCACTAATTCTTATCAAAATGAACAAAGCGTGGATTAGTCCAGGCTTCTCAACCCACCAGATGACAGCAGCCAGACCTAAACTTAATTGAAATGTTCTTTTTATTGTGGTGTATTCTCATGCACAGTTCCCACCTAAAAAGTACTTGTTTTCTTTTTTGTGTCCTCCTCCTCATTCGCCATATCAACTTGGTCATGATCCCACCCTCTCTGCATTTTCCAAGGTTGTTTATGATGGTGTAATACATAATATTTAAAGACACACCTCAAATAATCTCTTACATACATAAATATCTATAGTGAATGCATTTCTTTTCCTAGCTTTGGAGTCAGGAATAAAGAAAGATTTTAAAATTGAACCAAAACTGTAATTAGAGTGTCTCCTGTGCATCTGTTGCTGGCTGTATTGCCATTCCTCCTGCCAATTTTGGCTAGGTCTTGCACTGTCTGTAGATCCTTTAACATTTTGAGAGTTATTAATTAGCAGTGTATTCAAAATTGATACAAAACAGGAATCAGAGTGTCTCCTATATATCTGGTGCTGACTGTATTGCCATTTAGGCGAGGCCTCACACGGTCTTCAGATCATCTGCGACTTTGAGAGTAATTAATTAAGAGTGTATTCAAAATTGATCCAAAACTGTAATCAGAGTGTCTCCTGTACGCCTGTTGATGCCTGTATTGCCATGCCTCCTGGCCAATTTGACTAGGCCTCGCTCTACCTTTGGATCCTTTCCCACTTTGAGAGTCCTGAATTAAGAGTGTTCTCAACATTGATCCAAAACATGAATCAGAGTGTCTTTTGTATGTCTGTTTCTGGCTGTATTGCCATGGTTCCTATGCATTTTGGCTAGGTCTTGCATTGTCTACAAATCCTTTGCCAATTTGAGAGTCAGAAAATATGAATGTTTTCAAAATTAAAGCAAAATGTATTCAGAGATCCTACTCTCCATCTCTTCCAAGGTTTATCCTAATGCCTTTTTCTATGTTTTTGCAGCACATGAACTTAGTGAATAGATTTTATTAACAGAGGGCTAACTGCTAAAGAAGGGATAGGTTACCATTATTGAAATATAGCCATGATTCCTTTTTTTGCAGTCCCTGCAACTTAAAATCGAAGGACGTTTTCCAGTCTACATGTATTAGATTCTATTACGTATTAATAAAGCTGTTAGCTGCCTCTGTAATTTAATATGCATCAGCCATGCAGTAAGGGACAGGTAAGGGGATATGCTGCTGAAGGCGCATGCACAGGTCAAGATAGTCGGGCAGGTGAAACTGTGCCTGTTGCATGAGCACATCAAAAACGCTCAACCACGAGACATACCTTACTGTACCACTTAGCAGGGGCATGAGAAAAATGGCAACCAGTGCTAACAGGTTATCGCTTTGATGGTAGATAATGTTTGGAAAATTATCACAGAATTAATCAAAGTCTCTCCTCTGCGCCTCTTGCTGTGTGGGCAATTTCTCCTTGGAATTCTATATAGTCCTAGTAATGAGTGCATAAGATGTACTTGGGTAGAAATCTGTATCTTTTTACAATTGATACAAAATGTAGCCACAGGTGCTCCTCTTATTCTCTTGCTGTGTGCATTGTAAAGCTCCCGCTCACCTGCAGGTCGCCTCAGGATCTTCACATGCTGGGAATCCTCCGGCAACAGGTAGGTCAGGTTAACTTTAATAGGAATCGTGACGCCACTCTCGGTGTTGCGGTCAGGAGGTGACCGCCACTGCAGTTTAGGCCCCCTTCACATGTCCTTTAACCCCTTAACGACCTTGGACGTACTGAGTACGTCATGGTGACATGGTGCTAAACGACCCATGACGTACTCAGTACGTCATGGCGAAATCGCGGTCCCGGAGCCCCGGGGAGTGAAATTTGTTTACTTAAATGATAGATTCAGGAAGGAGGGGACCTCTGCCTGACCTAAGGAGGGGTGGTGCCTCCTCCCCGAACCTACAGAGGCTGTGATTGGCTGACGAAAGCCGCTCAGCCAATTACAGCCACTGTAATGTTCCAGCCATTGAAAATGGCTGGAACATTGAAATCCAGCCCTGATCAGTGCTGCTGTAGCACTGGCCATTGGCTGGAGCTGGGTGATCGATGCTTCATCCGCCCCCAGCTCTGATTGGAGAGACCGGTCTTGTGACCGCTCTCTCCAATCAATGTGGATCTGCGGCCTGTGACCGTCCCTGGAAGCCGAGGAGAGCGGTAAGTTGCTGTCCCCGCCGCCCGCCCGCCCCTGTCCCCGCCGCCCGCCCCTGTCCCCGATCGCCCCGCCGCTGCTCCCGATCCACCGCTGTCCCCGCCGCTGTCTCCGATCGCCCCGCCGCTGCTCCCGATCCACCGCTGTCCCCGGCGCCACGCTCCTGATCCACCGCTGTCTCCGGCGCCATGCTCCCGCTCCACCGCTGTCCCCGCCGCTGCTCCCGATGCACCGCTGTCCCCGCCTCTGTCTCCGATCGCCCCGCCATGCTCCCGCTCCACCGCTGTCCCCGCCGCTGTCTCCGATCGCCCCGGCGCCATGCTCCCGCTCCACCGCTGTCCCCGCCGCTGTCTCCGATCGCCCCGCCATGCTCCCGCTCCACCGCTGTCCCCGCCGCTGTCTCCGATCGCCCCGGCGCCATGCTCCCGCTCCACCGCTGTCCCCGCCGCTGTCTCCGATCGCCCCGCCATGATCCCGCTCCACCGCTGTCCCCGCCGCTGTCTCCGATCGCCCCGGCGCCATGCTCCCGCTCCAGCGCTGTCCCCGCCGCTGTCTCCGATCGCCCCGCCATGCTCCCGCTCCACCGCTGTCCCCGCCGCTGTCTCCGATCGCCCCGGCGCCATGCTCCCGCTCCACCGCTGTCCCCGCTGCTGTCTCCAATCGCCCCGGCGCCATGCTCCCGCTTCACCGCTGTCCCCGCCGCTGTCTCCGATCGCCCCGCCATGCTTCCGCTCCACCGCTGTCCCCGCCGCTATCTCCGATCGCCCCGGCGCCATGCTCCCGCTCCACCGCTGTCCCCGCCGCTGTCTCCGATCGCCCCGCCATGCTCCCGCTCCACCACTGTCCCCGCCGCTGTCTCCGATCGCCCCGCCATGCTCCCGCTCCACCGCTGTCCCCGACGCTGTCTCCAATCGCCCCGGCGCCATGCTCCCGCTCCACCGCTGTCCCCGCCGCTGTCTCCGATCGCCCCGCCATGCTCCCGCTCCACCGCTGTCCCCGCCGCTGTCTTCGATCGCCCCGGCGCCATGCTCCCGCTCCACCGCTGTCCCCGCCGCTGTCTCCGATCGCCCCGCCATGCTCCCGCTCCACCGCTGTCCCCGCTGCTGTCTCCGATCGCCCCGGCGCCATGCTCCTGCTCCACCGCTGTCCCCGCCGCTGTCTCCGATCGCCCCGGCGCCATGCTCCCGCTCCACCGCTGTCCCCGCCGCTGTCTCCGATCGCCCCGGCGCCATGCTCCCGCTCCACCGCTGTCCCCGCCGCTGTCTCCGATCGCCCCGCCATGCTCCCGCTCCACCGCTGTCCCTGCCGCTGTCTCTGATCGCCCCAGCGCCATGCTCCCGCTCCACCGCTGTCCCCGCCGCTATCTCCGATCGCCCCGCCATGCTCCCGCTCCACCGCTGTCCTCGCCGCTGTCTCCGATCGCCCCGCCGCTGCTCCCGCTCCACCGCTGTCCCCGCCGCCGCTCCCGATCCACCGCTGTCCCCGCCGCCGCTCCCGATCCACCGCTGTCCCCGGCGCCATGCTCCCGCTCCACCGCTGTCCCCGCCGCTGTCTCCGATCGCCCCGCCATGCTCCCGCTCCACCGCTGTCCCCGCCGCTGTCTCCGATCGCCCCGCCATGCTCCCGCTCCACCGCTGTCCCCGCCGCTGTCTCCGATCGCCCCGCCATGCTTCCGCTCCACCGCTGTCCCCGCCGCTGTCTCCGATCGCCCCGGCGCCATGCTCCCGCTCCACCGCTGTCCCCGCCGCTGTCTCCGATCGCCCCGCCATGCTCCCGCTCCACCGCTGTCCCCGCCGCTGTCTCCGATCGCCCCGCCATGCTCCCGCTCCACCGCTGTCCCCGCCGCTGTCTCCAATCGCCCCGGCGCCATGCTCCCACTCCACCGCTGTCCCCGCCGCTGTCTCCGATCGCCCCGCCATGCTCCCGCTCTACCGCTGTCCCCGCCGCTGTCTTCGATCGCCCTGGCGCCATGCTCCCGCTCCACCGCTGTCCCCGCCGCTGTCTCCGATCGCCCCGCCATGCTCCCGCTCCACCGCTGTCCCCGCTGCTGTCTCCGATCGCCCCGGCGCCATGCTCCTGCTCCACCGCTGTCCCCGCCGCTGTCTCCGATCGCCCCGGCGCCATGCTCCCGCTCCACCGCTGTCCCCGCCGCTGTCTCCGATCGCCCCGGCGCCATGCTCCCGCTCCACCGCTGTCCCCGCCGCTGTCTCCGATCGCCCCGCCATGCTCCCGCTCCACCGCTGTCCCTGCCGCTGTCTCTGATCGCCCCAGCGCCATGCTCCCGCTCCACCGCTGTCCCCGCCGCTATCTCCGATCGCCCCGCCATGCTCCCGCTCCACCGCTGTCCCCGCCGCTGTCTCCGATCGCCCCGCCGCTGCTCCCGCTCCACCGCTGTCCCCGCCGCCGCTCCCGATCCACCGCTGTCCCCGCCGCCGCTCCCGATCCACCGCTGTCCCCGGCGCCATGCTCCCGCTCCACCGCTGTCCCTGCCGCCGCTCCCGATCCACCGCTGTCCCCGCCGCCATGCTCGCCACTGTCCCCGCGGCCGTCGCATCCACCTTTTTCAGCCGCTGCTGCCCCCGAATCAGCCCCCACTGTTCCCGATCGGCGGCGGCTGCCGCCGCCGCCTCCTTCATCGGCTGCCCCTTCTCCATCGCCACACCTCCTATCCCTCCATGTGCTGCAAGCCACCCTCCCCCCACGTGGGGGGAGGGTGGCTTGCAGCACATGTGCTGCAAGCCACCCTCCCCCCACATGTGCTGCAAGCCAGCCACCCTCCCCCCACATGTGCTGCAAGCCAGCCACCCTCCCCCCACATGTGCTGCAAGCCAGCCACCCTCCCCCTACATGTGCTGCAAGCCACCCTCCCCCTACATGTGCTGCAAGCCACCCTCCCCCCGGGGCCCCCCCCTCCTCCATGTGCCATCTCTCTCTCCCATCAGACTCTGCCCCCCTCCCCAATCTGCTGCCTGCTCTCTCCCATTTTCCATCTACTGCCCCCTCTCACCCTCCTCGATCTGTTGCCTCCTTCATCTGCTGCCTCTTCTGTCTGCTGTGATCCTGCTGCCTAGATCCATCCTGTAAGGTACGTATCCCCATCTCACCTCCCCCCCATCCTCTGCGCCATTTCCCATCCATCCGCTGCGCCATTTCCCATCATCCATCCGCTGCGCCCTTTCTCATCCTCTGCCACTCCTCCACCCGCTGCGCCCTTTCCCATCTTCCATCCGCTGCGCCCTTTCTCATCTGCCGCCCCGCCCTCTCGCATCGCATTATCCAGCGCAGTTGCTCGCTTCCAGACTGCAGTGGATGATGCGATGCGAGACTTGTGCATTGCTCTCACGTTTGGCACTGGTCTTGGCAGGCGCTCATTTTTTTTTTTTTTCTACTGATGTCTGTATTTTTTATTTCGCCAAACTAATTTTTTTTGTATGGGGGGGGTCTAGTTTCCAAAATGGGATCACATGTGGGGGAGCTCCATTGTTTAGGCACCTCAGGGGGTCTCCAAATGAAACATGGCGTCTGCTAATAATTCCAATCAATTTTACTGTGAAATGGCGCTCCTTCTCTTCTGAGCCCCGCCGTACGCCCAAACAATTGATTTCCACCACATATGAGGTATCGTCGTACTCAGGAGAAATTGCACAATACATTTTATGGTGCATTTTTTCCTGACACCCTTGTGGAAAAAAAAGCTACCTGTTTGAAAAAACAATTTTGTGGTAAAAAAAATAAATTATTTTCACGGCTGAACATTACAAACGTTTGTGAAGCCTCCAGGGGTTCAAAGTGCTCACTAAACAGCTAGATAAATTCCATGAGGGGTCTAGTTTCCAAAATGGGGTCAATTGTGGGGGAGCTCCATTGTTTAGGCACTTCAGGGGGGTCTCCAAACGCAACATGGCGTCCGCTAATAATTCCAACCAATTTTGCTGTGAAATGGCGCTCCTTGCCTTCCGAGTCCTGCCGTGAGCTCAAACATTTGATTTCCACCACATATGGGGTATCTGCATACTCAGGAGAAAATGCACAATACATTTTATGGTGCATTTTTTCCTGATACCCTTGTGATAAAAAAAAGCTACCTGGTTGAAGCAACAGTTTTGTGGTAAAAAAAATTTTTTTTCTTTTCACGGCTCAACGTTATAAACTTCTGTGAAGCCCCCAGGGGTTCAAAGTGCACATCAAACATCTAGAAAAAATATTTGAGGGCTCTAGTTTCCAAAATGGGGTCACTTATGGGGGAGCTCCATTGTTTAGGCACCTCGGGGAGTCTTCAAACCCGACATGGCGTCCGCTAATGAGTGCAGCTAATTTTGCACTCAAAAATTCAAATGGCGCTCCTTGCCTTCCGAGTCCTGCTGTGTGCCCAAACATTTGATTTCCACCACATATGGGGTATATGCGTACTCAGGAGAAAATGCACAATACATTTTATGGTGCATTTTTTCCTGATACCCTTGTGATAAAAAAAGCTACCTGGTTGAAGCAACAGTTTTGTGGTAAACATTTTTTTTTTCTTTTCACGGCTCAACGTTATAAACTTCTGTGAAGCCCCCAGGGGTTCAAAGTGCACATCAAACATCTAGAAAAAATATTTGAGGGCTCTAGTTTCCAAAATGGGGTCACTTATGGGGGAGATCCATTGTTTAGGCACCTCGGGGAGTCTTCAAACCCGACATGGCGTCCGCTAATGAGTGCAGCTAATTTTGCACTCAAAAATTCAAATGGCGCTCCTTGCCTTCCGAGTCCTGCTGTGTGCCCAAACATTTGATTTCCACCACATATGGGGTATCTGCGTACTCAGGAGAAAATGCACAATACATTTTATGGTGCATTTTTTCCTGATACCCTTGTGATAAAAAAAGCTACCTGGTTGAAGCAACAGTTTTGTGGTAAAAAAAAATGTTTTTCTTTTCACGGCTCAACGTTATAAACTTTTGTGATGCCCCCAGGGGTTCAAAGTGCACATCAAACATCTAGAAAAAATATTTGAGGGCTCTAGTTTCCAAAATGGGGTCATTTGTGGGGGAGCTCCATTGTTTAGGCACCTCAGGGAGTCTTCAAACCCGACATGGTGTCCGCTAATGAGTGCAGCTAATTTTGCACTCAAAAATTCAAATGGCGCTCCTTGCCTTCCGAGTCCTGCTGTGTGCCCAAACATTTGATTACCACCACATATGGGGTATCTGCGTACTCAGGAGAAAATGCACGATACATTTTAGGATGCAATTTTCCTGATACCCTTGTGAAAATACAAATTTTTATGGCTAAAGTAACATTTTTGTGTTAAAAAAGTAAAATTTTCATTTTTTCGTCTACATTGCTTTGGTTGCTGTGAAGCTCCTAAAGGGTTAATAAACTTCTTGGATGTGGTTTTGAGCAGAGTGAGGGGTGCAGATTTTAGAATTGTGTCACTTTTGGGTATTTTCTGTCGCCTAGGTTTCTCAAATCACTCCAAATGTGATGTGGTACCTAAAAAATTTTTTTTTGTACATTTTGTTGGAAAAATGAGAAATTGGTGATGAACTTTGAACCCTTCTAACTTCCTAACGGAATTTTTTTTTTTTTCAAAAATTGCGCTGGTGTAAAGTAGACATGTGGGAAATGTTATTTAGTAACATTTTTGTGTGACATATCTCTCAGATGTATGGGCATAAAATTTCAAATTTTGAAAATTGCTAAATTTTCAAAATTTTTGCCAAATTTCCGAAATTTTCACAAATAAACGCAAAACATATCGGCCTAAATTTACCACTGACATGAAGTACAATATGTCACGAAAAAACAATCTCAGAATCGCCAGGATCCGTTGAAGTGTTCCAGAGTTATAACCTCTCAAAGTGACACTGGTCAAAATTGCAAAAAATGGCCGGGTCTTTAAGGTGAAAACAGGCTGGGGGCTGAAGGGGTTAAAAAACACGCACATGTGTTACGTCCGTTTTGCGGGTCCATTTTCCGTTTTTGTTTCTATTTTTATGGTTCGTGTTGCATCTGTGTGAACTGCGTATGCTAGCCGTGTGTGCGTGTTGATTGTCCGTTTATGCGTGAGAGAAATAACTGACATGTGTATGTGTTGTCCGTGTGAATTTATGTGTGTTTGTGATGCAAAATGTCGTAGATACATACCCGCTGACAGCAGACAGAGTCGCGCGTAGAGAATGAACTGGGGTGAACTTCATCCGACTTCATCCTCATACCGCGGCTCTGTCTGTGTGTCGCGTCCTGATTAGCGGTCACCCGTGAAGGACTCACCGGTGACCGCTAATCCCCAGAGTGACTGAATGGAGTACCTCTCTCGCATACTCACCGTTCCCCGATCACCGGAGCGGCGCTGCACGGCTGTTCTCTAAATTCTGGTGGATTTTCATCTTTTGGAAAAGCCTTCCGCTCATTAAACAATCTATTATTCCCTGCTTTTGCCGGCCTCCGGCGCCTAAGATTGGTTGCATTTAGACACGCCCCCACGCTGATTGACAGCTGTCTAACTGCAACCAATCACAGCCGCCGGTGGGCGTGTCACTATGGAGCAGAGAAATAAATAAATAATTTAAAAACCGGCTTGCGGTCCCCCCCTTTTTTAATACCAGCCAGATAAAGCCATACGGCTGCAGGCGGGTATTCTCAAGATGGGGAGCCCCACGTTATGGGGAGCCCCCCAGCCTAAAGATATCAGCCTGCAGCTGTCCAGAAATGCCGTATACGTTAGATGCGACAGTTCTGGAACTTTACCCGGCTCTTCCTGATTTGCCCTGGTGCGTTGGCAATCGGACTAATAAGGAGATAATGGCAGCCCATAGCTGCCACTAAACCCTAGATTAATCATGTCAGGTGTCTCCCCGAGATACATTCCATGATTAATCTGTAGGTTATAGTTAAAAATCAGACAAACCAGAAATATCCTTTAATTGAAATAATGAAAAAGAAACAAATTCCCTCCTGACCAATTTATTAACCCCAACAAAGCCCTCCATGTCCGGCGTAATCCATGGATCTCCAGGGTCGCATCAAGCTCTGCTGCATGCAGGTAACAGGAGCTGCTGAAGACACCGCAGCTCCTGTCAGCACCACGCAGCAAATGAGGTGAGTCGCGCGATCAGCTGATCTGTCACTGAGGTTACCCGCGGCCACCGGAAGTAGTAAACCGGTGATGTCATTGTGCGACTGTGCGCATAGGGCATACCTCTGCTGCAAAGACCGTGTGTGCTTATAGGAATTTGCAAATTGTTTTGTTTTGTTTTTTATTTTTAAAATATTAGAAATATAACAAAGAACCATTTTTTATGGAATGCGATGCTGGTAACATTACTGTGCAGCGTGGCGTCGGAGCTTTACTATTGGTGAGTAAATGCTTATTTTGCAATGTGTATGTGTGTTTTAATCGTGATTTTTAGTTCCATTTGTAAATACACACCATTTGGTTGTCGATTGATAAAAAATGATGAATGTTTGTAAGTTAAATTAAATGGTTAAGAGTGTACGTTGCATTATAAATAGTGATGAGCAAGTACTAAAAAGCTCGGGTGCTCGAAGCTCGGGCCGAGCCTCCCAAGATACTCGTGTACTCGGCCCGAGCACCGAGCCCAATGTTATCCTATGGGAGACCCGAGTATTTTTGTGAAATGACCCCCCGGCAGCATGTAGAAACCCTAAAAATGTCACAAAAGTCTCAGAAGAGTGCTCAAATGACATGGCATCAGCATGGGGAAGACCCCTTGAAGCATTTATCACTCAAAAGTCACAGCTGTGAACAATTTTGTCCAAGTTTTACGCCATTTTTACGGACTCACCAGAAAACCTTCCAAAATGACACCAAAATGAATTTTCATGGCGGAAATGTTAAGGGCACATACCCAATAGTGAGATAGAGCTGGTGTATGTTACTTTTTGAGATTAATACATGAAAGATTTTACATGAAAACCTTGTGTGGCACTCCGATGTCCAAAACGCACGTTTTGTGCTTTTTACTAGCGATGTCGGTCATTTTTTTTTTTTTATTCTATCTCCCTCAGTCCGTCGGTCTGTCTCTCTCTGTCTTGTCTGTCCCCCTCTCACAGTCTGTCGGTCAGTTCCCCCCCTCTCTCTTACTTACCGTTCCCCGATCACTGCCGCGGCGCTGCACAGCTGTTCAAACTCCGGTGGCTTTTCCTCTTTTGAAAAAGCCGGCCGCTCATTAATCAATCTCCTATTCCCTGCTTTCCTGCTTTTCGGCGCCTATGATTGGTTGCAGTGAGACACGCTCCCACACTGAGTGACAGCTGATTCACTGCACCCAATCACAGCAGCCGGTGTGTGTATACTGTGCAGTGAAATAAATAATTAAATAATTAAAAAAAACGGCGTGCGGTCCCCCCAATTTTAATACCAGCCAGATAAAGCCATACGGCTGAAGGCTGGTATTCTCAGGATGGGGAGCTCCACGTTATGGGGAGCCCCCCACCCTAACAATATCAGTCAGCAGCCGCCCAGAATTGCCGCATACATTAGATGCGACAGTTCTGGGGCTGTACCCGGCTCTTCCCGATTTACCCTAGTGCGTTGGCAAATCGGGGTAATAAGGAGTTAATGGCAGCCCATAGCTGCCACTAAATCCTAGATTAATCATGTCAGGTGTCTCCCCGAGATTCCTTCCATGATTAATCTGTAAATTACAGTTAAAAAACACACACACCCGAAAAATCCTTTATTAGAAATAAAAAACACTAACAAAGTCCCTCATTACCAATTTATTAACCCCGACAAACCCTCCATGTCCGGCGTACTCCACAGTCCTCCAGCGTCGCGTCCAGCTCTGCTGCATGGAAGTGACAGGAGCTGCAGAAAACACCGCCGCTCTGGTCACCTCCACGCAGCTAATGAGATGAGTATAGCGATCAGCTGAGCTGTCACTGAGGTTACCTGGATCCAGCGGTGGATGCAGCGGTGGCCGCGGGTAACCTCAGTGACAGCTCAGCTGATCGCGCTACTCACCGCCGCTCCAGTCAGCTCCATGCACCAACTGAGGTGAGTATAGCGATCAGCTGCTGTCACTGAGGTTAATCGCGGCCACCGCTGGATCCAGCGGTGGCCGGGAGTTACCTGACTGACAGCAGCTGATCGCGCTATTCCCTTCATTAGCTGCGTGGAGGTGACCGGAGCGGCGGTGTCTTCTGCAGCTCCTGTCACTTCCATGCAGCAGAGCTGGACGCGACGCCGGAGTCCGTGGAGTACGCCGGACATGGAGGGTTTGTCGGGGTTAATAAATTGGTAATGAGGGACTTTGTTAGTGTTTTTTATTTCTAATAAAGGATTTTTCGGGTGTGTGTGTTTTTTAACTGTAATTTACAGATTAATCATGGAAGGAATCTCGGGGAGACGCCTGACATGATTAATCTAGGATTTAGTGGCAGCTATGGGCTGCCATTAACTCCTTATTACCCCGATTTGCCAACGCACTAGGGTAAATCGGGAAGAGCCGGGTACAGCCCCAGAACTGTCGCATATAATGTATGCGGCAATTCTGGGCAGCTGCTGACTGATATTGTTAGGGTGGGGGGCTCCCCATAACGTGGAGCTCCCCATCCTGAGAATACCAGCCTTCAGCTGTATGGCTTTATCTGGCTGGTATTAAAATTGGGGGGACCGCACGCCGTTTTTTTTAATTATTTATTTATTTATTTTACTGCACAGTATAGACCCGCCCACCGGCTGCTGTGATTGGGTGCAGTGTGACACCTGTCACTCAGCGTGGGGGCGTGTCTCACTGCAACCAATCATAGGCGCCTGTGGGCGTGGAAAGCAGGGAATATGAGATGGCTGTGTACAGAGCACAGCGCGCCGGCCGGTATAAAGGCTCGGTCACGCTGTGCAGGCCGGCCAATCACTGCAATTCCACAACTAACAGGGCTGTGGCATTGCAGTGGTCTGCCAGCCAATCCCTGCATGAGGGCTGGCTCTCAAAAGAGCGCCAACATGCAGGGATGAAGACCACGAGTAAAGCACGAGTATTGCAAAATTACTCGGT
Organism: Anomaloglossus baeobatrachus; assembly: GCF_048569485.1. Lineage (NCBI taxonomy): Eukaryota > Metazoa > Chordata > Amphibia > Anura > Aromobatidae > Anomaloglossus > Anomaloglossus baeobatrachus. The sequence goes on along the minus strand of NC_134358.1, from coordinate 295,360,030 downwards.
ACCCGCCGAGTAGCCCGAGTACAGTGATACTCGTGCGAGTACCGAGTAGTAACAAGCATACTCGCTCATCACTAATTATAAAGTAACATAGTATGTGATAATGTTATGTTTGATTAAATGTTTATCTAGAAGCATAAATATGTGTTTTGACCATTTACACATCAGTTTATATTAATACCAACTCGATGTTTATAACGATATTCTTAATCAACCATAACTAGTGATCAACATCGTTAACAACATCGTTTTAGCTGAAATGGCAATGACAGGCTTGATAGCAAATTTGCAAAAAACCATCAATGTCGTTGAATTAAAATTGGTTTTGCTAGTTTGTGCAATGTTATGACATTAATAATGGAGTTTAATCATGGTATTCATGTACTAGTTTGTGTGTTCCCTTTATTTTAAAATTTAACATATAGATATTCTACTAGTTGTATAAAATTATATATGTGTTATGTTTTTAAATTATTATGTAGTTATTTTTTTTATTAAAAAAAACAATTCATAACAACAAATAAATGATAAAATAATATAAATAAATTTTCACAAAGTAATAAGAATATTATAAAAAAAACCCTTTATTAGTTTTCATAAAGATTAGATAATGTTTGAATGTAAAAAGAATAATATGCACATATACATGTAACTTTAAAAAACAAACAAAAACATTCCATTCTTGGTTTTAAACAACATGACAAACATATGCATTGACAAAAAAATATTTATAATATAGTCTTTATATTTTTAATTTTAATCAAAATATCGTGAAGACACAGGAAACATTCAACTTCTTATTTCATATATTTTAATTTTTTAACACTATATTATTCAGTTTGCAAATACTCCAAAATTTAAGCACAACTTTTACACTTACATAATCTGCTGATTACATATTAGAAGATTTTTTTTAGGCAAAAAAAAATAAAAACAAATATTACTAAATTTATTCATACATATCCTCATTGCTATTACCAGCCTCTTGGGTTACACTTATATGGCAATCAGCGTCAGCTGATGTTAAAGTAACACTGGTTGTTGGAATAGTTCTACTTGAACAGGGCATAACTGGTACATCAGCAACAGAAGTAGCAGGTGAGACCTGTGTGAAATGTGGTAATACTGTCTGCCCTATAGGTTGAATATAGATTGGATTTTGAGGATTAGACATTTGAGAATTGTATGAGTAAGGATTTTGTAACTGTTGTGTATGTAACAAATTTTGTGAGGCTACCTGAGCATTGTACATTGATTGTGTTAAATTTGTAATGGGGTTAATTGTAGGTAGATTGTGTAGGATTGGCGGATTAATTTGCCTTTGACTAGGATGTAACACCTGGTGATTTAAATGGGGTAGTACATTATAACTTGATGGCATTGGCACATTTGTGGCGATATTGCTACTTTGGCCAGACCACAATGGAATTTGTGATTGTTGTGCGAGATTGCTAATATTTTGCCCATCATATGATCTTGATGTTTGGCTTTGATTTGGATTGGGTATAGCTGGTGTGGTTGGGATGTTTAAAGTATTAACTGATTGTGTGGTGGGAATATCCTGATTAATGGAATGATAATTTATGCGCCACTGTTCTATGGTCAGTAGTACATTGTTTGGGAAGGGGCTTGTCTGGCAAGCATCTATGAGAGTGATTATTGCAGCCCGAACCCTATCCTGATGTTGTGATGGAACTTGTGATAGGCTTGTTGGTAATGGGCGACAAAATCGTTCGGTATCTGTTTCGGGGATTAAGTTGTTCATTATGTTCATTACTCGTGTATCGATTAATTCTGGGAGAGCCCTCATGTCCTCCCCCCTTCTCATCCTGCGACCCCTGAGTGTAATTGGAGTAAACCGTGGGACATTTGTTGGTATGGTTGTTGATTGTATATTTTATCTTGATGTGATTGTGGATGTTTCTTGGGTTGCAATTGTTGATTGAACACCTGCTTCACTTGACAAATGCTCACTTGGTACATTTTGTGATATTTATGTCTCTTGCATGTTGCTTACTTGTGGTTCCATCTCAGAAGCCGATGTTGCAGAGGCTGAATGCCTTTCTGATGGCTGGTCCTCTATTTCATCTAAGTTGTCATCAGTTCTGTGAATTCGAAAAATTTCATTATATATTTATTTTATGTTTGTAATGTACAAATTTTTTTTGTTGTTTTTTTAAAAATCGGGTTTTAAAAATAAAAAAAAAATATTTTTTTAAAAAAATAAACAACCATTTTAAAAAAAAAAAACAACCAATAAATTAAAAACATCTAGTAAGTTACTTACTGTGTGACCTCCATGATTGGGTGCAAAAATTCCAAGTTTTCATAATAAACGTAACGGCGTTTGCGAGTAGACATCGAAGAAGAAGGTATGGGATTAAATTCCCTCCGATATTGATCTCGTGCCGATCTCCAACGGCGACGTACAGTATCCACTGTAAATGAAGGACAATTTTTATTTTTGATTGTTCAAATTTTTAATTAAATAATTTAATATAAAAAAAAAAACAATTGCATAAATATTTTCTAATAACTTTGTGATAAGATGAGCATAGGGAATGATAACACACAATAGAAATAATGATGTAAATTATTATGACAGTTACATTTACTTTTCAGTAAAACAAATGTTATTTGGCTATGATAATGATAATTTAAAAATAAATAAATGAAATTATTTAGTAAATTCTATCAAAATAATGTTTTGTTTTGTTTTTTTATAATGATAATATCAATTAAATAAATATTATTATTTTGTTTGAAATATCAAAAAATTATAAAAAATAAATATTTTGAAACCTATCAATTGCACAATCAAATTTTATGAAATACTAAAGCAAATTTAAAAAAAAAAAAAAAAAAATGTTAATATATTAAACACGAAAATAAAAAGGACTCTATGCCTGATATTTTGCCTTGGCATGTGCAACATGACAATACAAAGCTATTTTGACACGTGTTAAAAATTTTATGATATACCAAATTAAAATATTTTAAAACTAAGGGAAAAACAAATAAAAATATAAAGACTTTAAAAAAACAAAAAAAAAAAATTAAATTTTAATTTAACTCAAAAACACTTACCAAAACGTGCTCTTTTGACTGGTGAACAATGCTTCCATCCATTATGTGGAAATAATTCTTGAGCCATATCCTCCCATGCCCGCTCCACTATCAGACTATCTCGGTAGCCCTCCAGCCTAGTGTCCCACAAGACATGATGCTGTTCCACCGCTGAGATTATTCTCTCGGTATCCACTCTTGGAGCCATTGGAGAGGATCGATGAATTTAGGAATATAACACACGAGGAGGGCAGCAACATGTGCTGAACAAACTGCTCACAATCTGCCTTGTCAGCCATTTTAACTACATGCCGACACGATACTTATAGTTTGCACCTGCAGGCCGAATATACATTTCAACCAATACATTTAGTTACACGGACACGGAGCATGAAGACACGCATCCGTGTTTGATCACTTGGAGAACAAAATCATAGACTTTCACGGTGTCCACGTGTGCGTGTTCCGTGCAGAAAACGGACATGCATCCGTGCAAAACGGAAAAACATACGGATCACGCACACGGACACACGGGCTTTATGGAAAAACACACGTGTCAACACAAACATTGCATAACATTGGCGAACGTATGTCTGTGTCTCCGGTATCACGGAAACGGATCAAACTCGCACGTGTTTCAAGGACATGTGAAGGGGGCCTTAGAGAGCGTCTGGGGCTGATGGTAAATGCAGTCTGGTGTTATAGCCTCCCAAGAGTGAGGCTGGCCCCAGGGGCTCAAGTGTAAGTGTGTAGTACCACAGGTCGCTAAAGAACTCACTCACAGGCAGCAATGTCTTTCAGGGTTTTTACTCACTTTTTGCTGGTAGAGTGAGACAACCCGGGCGATGCTATGATGAACCAGGTGGAACCAGGTATCCTTCAGGCTGATCCAGGGGTGACTATCAACTCGCTTTCCTGGCCCTTCTTGTTTGGGGTGACCCCTGACTTGTAGTACTGCGAGAATCACCCAGGGAAGTCTCAACTGCTGTTCTCCCCTTTCTGGCCCGTTTGCTGGCAGCGTGGACCAAGTAGAGATGGCTTCTTGCCCTGTCTCACTTATGGGCCCCCTCATTGCTGCTGATGCTGTGGATTCTGTGTAGGATAGTGAGGCACATTCAGCACCCTCACCAGCAGGTTTAGCAGACCGAATACTTGGTTTGTTGCTCTAGGGACCTGTTTCCCCGTGCGGGCCTGGTCTACGAGGAGTCCCCTTACTCAGTCAACTCGCTTCTCCCTGAGGTGCCTTTCAGGCCGACTGTGTGGTAACCGAACTCACCTGCCGACAGCCACTACATGTGCAGGGTCTGACTAGTGACACTGCGCACGTCCTCCTTCTGCGACTGCACACTGCGCTTCCTCACTTCAGACTGGTTCACTACTACCTCCCCACTGTGCCTGCCACTGCAACCTAGCAACCAGCTTCTCCACCCCACCACTAGCTGAGATGTGGAGGCCACGCCCCCTCCTGGGTCTGCCAGGGGTCCCTTCTATGGTGTGTGTGAGAACCAGCCACTATGTGTCTGTGTGTCCACACCCTAATCAGCCATCAGGATTACCTGTTTGTACTGACCCAGCATGGGTGCAGTACTCAGCAGTGCCTTACCAGGTCAGGGGCGCCACAGCATTACAACCTGTCCTTGGAATTTTAGCTAGGCCTTGCCCTGAATGCATAACCTTTACCAGTTTTGGAGTCAAATTCTCTGTAGTATTGTTCCATAAATGAATCTGAGTCTCTCCTGTGTGACGCCCTGGCAAAACCAGGTAGTCACAAAAGTAGTACATCCTCCTTGTTACCACCAGAAACCCACACTTAGGCATAACACACAGCCATTAAACCCTAGCCACACCTTCATGATAATAAGGACACACCAGTGGGCAGGATCAGGCGGATGAGAACGCCCACCTAGGGGTCTTGAGGTGTCGAGGGCAGGAACACGTCAGTTTTCAGTGGAAGATTAGCCTTGACAGTTGAATTGAAAGGAGCGAAGTGTGCAGTGTAGTCAGGGGTAGTAGCCCTTGGAGTACCCGACTAGGTGGCAGACAGTGAACAGGGCCACAGGCGATAGAGATCCAGTCACGGGAGACCTAAAGTGGACCGGGGCAGGGTTGTAGCCCACCGGTGCCGACAGCAGGAATCCGGTCCGGGGGCCATGCACAGTCAGGGTGCCTGGACCCTAGGGACAAAGCACCCATTAACTGCCCAGATAGAGCAAAATGGAAGCCCAACGTGGGGGATAGGGTAGCCGTCAGAACCCACTGAGATCCCAAAGGTCAGCTTTCGCGGGCCACAGCTCCCAACATACACAGAACCGGAAGTGGACTTCTCCGTTCCATGCAAAGTCGTCCAAAAGAAAGACAAACACAAAGTGCAGGTGGAAGGGATACCTGTTCATTACCTGGGTGCGGGACCCAAATGCACCCTCCTAAGGCAGCCGGCCACTGGCAACTTGGTTTACTACTGGACTTGTGTGACATTACTGAACTGTGAGTATACCATTGTCCCCTGGTCCAGCCCGGCGCGCCACCTCCAGCAGCCATCACTCCTGTCTTGAATCCGCGGGCCCCGAGACTACACCTCCCCTACCCGTGGAGGGGATCCCATCTTGCTGCCCTGCTCCATCAGCTCCGGGTGCCCCATCACCAGGCAGCGGCGGTGCCACCATCCCTCATCGCAACCCACGGGTGGCGTCACAGACACAACAACTCCTCCTGTAAATATCTCCTTTCCGATGGTTGTGAGGAAGGGCGGCCGTGCGAGTCCGGGTCCGGTCACCACTCGAGCCACAGCAGCAAACCCGGATCCGAGCAGGCCCCCGAGAGAGAAGGGGCAGCAGCCCCTGCCCGCAACACCTGTACATTTCTTGCTGGCTATATTTCAGTCCCTCCTTAATTTTTTGGCAGCCCTTGCACTTAGTGCATAGATTTTTACTAGTCTATGAGTTCCACTCATTAAAAATGGTCAAACAACTTTGTCTGATGACCTCCTCTATGTGTCTTTCTGGGGGTATTGCAGTTCCTCCTAATTTTTTAAGCCCTTGCACTTAGTGCATTAAGTTTATGAGTGTAGCTTTCCCACTACCTAATAATTTTAATAGAATGTGTATAAGGCCCTCCTTATTTCTAATACAGGGTGTATCGTAGTCCCTATTGTATCTAATTTTTGTCAGTTCTTTTTTGTTTGCATAGGTTTTGTGAGTTTCAGAATTCCTACTTCATAAGTTAAATAGGATGTGTCTGACTATATCATATCATTGACCACTACATGCTCAAATGTTAAAATTACATTTACCGGTGACTACCAGCAGGTGTAGTTTTATTTCCCCCTCTACTATGTGACCTTTATTTACTGTAGTCATAGATGACGGGGATATACTGTAAGCGATGGCACAGCTTTTAAGAGATTTGATCTGTGATTTGGTTGAAGCTGAAGAATCTAATACAGCTTTTTGAGACTGTAATCTATATATATATATAATTGCCTTATTCTGTCTGTCTGTCTGTCTTTCTTGCTCCAAAATGACGTCATTACAGTGACAACCGTTACCACAGCATGTGCGCTAAACAGCCTGCGACCAATGGCTCAGCTAAGGCTCCCTGCACACGTAACTAGGGTACACATTGGGTTATTAAGCAAAGCGCTTTGCTTAGTAACCTGATATTTACACTGGCTACGTGTGCAAGGAGCCTAACTGAACAGCCCAAACTATGGGCTGACAGGACAACGCCCAACACTTCCCCGCTCGGCTCCGGCCCCCCCTGCACTCCGCCCTCCGCATGTATACACTGATCACACACACACACCTGGATAGGCACTCCGCCCCCCGCACACATTAGGCTGCTTTCACACTTGCGTTGTGAGGCATCCGTCACAGTGCATTGTGTGACGCATGTGATGGATGCGTTGCAAATAGTGTGCTAATAATGTAACGGATTCCTGTAAAAGAACGTTTTGTGTTTTTTTCTTTTTTTTTAATGTTTCGCAGGGAAAAGGAGATTTGCGGTTGGGAGGAGAGAGAGAGAGGTGACCGCAAATCCCCTGAGTGACCGCAGTGAGCCGTGCCATCAGCTGTGCCGTCACTCAGGTGACCCGCGGCCACAGATGCCGTTCTCCACCCGAGAGCTAGGTCCGCGGGTCACCTGAATGAAGGCACAGCTGATCGCGCAGCTCACTTCAGTTGCTGCGTGGAGGTGATAGAGAACGGTCGTGTTCTACTGCCGCTCCTATCAGTGTCATTTAGCTGAGCTGAAAGCATCGTGGGACCTCTGTTGATTACGTTGGACCTGGAGGGGTATTTGTGGGTTTAATAAAGTGGTGAAAGAGGGGTTTTGTTTGTCTTTTATTTCAAATAAAGGATTTTTTCAGGTGTATGTGTTCATTTACTTTCACTTACAGGTTAATCATCCAAGGTATCTCGGGGAGACGCCTGCCATGATTAGCCTAGGACTTAGTGTCAGCTATGGGCTGCTGCCATTAACTCCTTATTACCTCGATTGCCACCGCACCAGGGCAATTCGGGATGAGCCGGGTAGAGTCCCGGGCTTGTCGCATCTAATGGATGCGGCAATTACGGGCGGCTGCTGGCTGATATTGTTAGGCTGGGGGGCTCCCCATAATGTGGGGCTCCCCATCCTGAGAATACCAGCCTTCATCCGTGTGGTTTATCTTTGATGGTATCAAAATTGGGGGGGACTGCACGTCGTTTTTTTAAATTATTTTTTTATTTATTTTACTGCACGATATAGACCCGCCCACTGGCGGCTGTGATTAGTTGCAGTGAGACAGCTGTCACTCAGTGTGGGGGCGTGTCTGACTGCAACCAATCATAGGCACCGATGGGCGGTGGAAGCAGGGAATACAAGATTGAATAATGAGCGGCCGGCATTTTCAAAAGAGGAAAAGCCGCCGGAGCTTTGTGACAGCTGTGAAGCTGATCTGTGAGTATGAGAGTGGGGGGAAGAAGGTGGAGAGGGGGGAGAGAGACCAGGAGTGATTTTAAACGATTTAGATCGTTCTGCTGGACATGCTGAGCATGCTCAGTAGAACGTGACGGAATTTGTCAGCGGATTCCGCCGCTTAGCGCATAGCGGCAGAATCCGCCACCTTAGACAATCATTAGACACCTTGGCAGAATCTGTCAATGTACGTAATTTTAACGACCCAAAATATGCTACATTTAGCGTTCCCTCCGCCCCATGCTGCATCAAATTAAAGACTCAGGGTCGTCCAGCGGATGCAACGCAGACACTTGCATTACAGTACATCGTCAATACAAGTCTATGGAGAATAGCGCAGTGCATTTACGGACTGCGCTATTCTCCATAGCGGCGGAATGCGCTGAACGCAAGTGTGAAAGCGCCCTTACCCCGCAGGATGGGGGCACATGTCAGGATGGTGGCTGCACCACGATGGAGGCACATACCAGCATTGGGCCACATCACAGCATCAGCATGGCATTATAAGCCATGGACCTCATTAAACATTAGACTCATCTATTAAAACTGTTCCTTCTGTTGTTTGTCCAACAAAAAACAATAAACAATTATAGGAATACTAAATTAAACCTAACCCATCCAGTCCATTCATTACCTTATTATTCAATCTGCTAACCTACATACACATTCTAGACTACCCGATACGTTCGAATCTGGCCACCTTCTAGTAATAAATAATTTTAGAGTTTACAGTGAATACAGTTAATGTCTCTTTTAAATTCTAGCATTTAACAAAAAAGAGCGTGGGAATCATAGTCCAGATAAATAATGATAGAAGTAAACTAATGTCTTGCAAAAATATAAAAAGTCATTTATTCAAAAATTACGTTACAGCAAGATTCAAGTCATTTCGAAGCATTATTGAACAAGTAACATACAGGTTTTAATACATAGGGGGGACCCTGACAACAATACACTAAGGTCCAACCTTCAAAATGGGGGTGAAAATAGAAGTCCAAATATCCTGAGTTATTAATCAGAATGCACCGCAGAATGCTCCTCGATGTTAGTATCAGTCATTAATAGACATATGGCTATATAGAACAAACAGCCATAATCAGTGCATTACCATATAAATATATAAATAAAGGGATGGACTTCCTAGCTACCATGAGACTAGGGCTATATTACATAGAGGTTAGCTATATTCAAATAGAAAACTAAACAAGTCCCAAAGTCTGATAAGCAGCAAATTGCTGGTGGTATTCACTTATCCATATTGTTGTGGATGTTAGAGTGGAGAACGTGCCCCGACGCGCACATTTCGTTAGCTTCCTCCCGGGGGGGCCGTGGTGTAATATGGCCACCTTCCAGTAATAAATAATTTTACAGTTTACAGTGAATACAGTTAATGTCTCTTTTAAATTCTGTAGTTTTCAGCTCTTTACCTAGGGTTTCAGCCACCCAGCAGTCTCAGAGTGACCCAATATGTAAACCAGAAGCACACACATCTTGCAGGCTTTATGCTATAGAGTCTGAAAGGGCCACTCTGAGGCTGGCAGCATTCCTGGAATGAACTTTCCTTCCTAAAATACCTTCTCTCATCTTGCAGAGGCGAAGCTGCATCTGATAGCAGAATTTGAGAGTGCAGAATTCTTGCTAGGGGCCACGCTGATTGGTCAATCTTCAGGAACACACCGTTTCCCGGCAAGCAGAAATCTAGGAGGCATGGTAGTGCTGCGCTCCTGAAGATTGGAAAATGAGACAATCACTTTAATTGTTGCCTTTTTCATTTGTTGGTTGGTTGCTTTTTTATTTTATTTTTTAATTTGCTGTTCTTTTTGGTGAGCACCATTAAAATGGCTTTCAAGATTTGTATTTTGGCCAAAATAACAAAAAATACTGCATGTTTTTTTCATCTATTGCAGGGTGCAGCCAAGCTTTGAAGCATCCGTGTCGGGTAGTGGGATGTCTGTCCTCATGGGGTGCACTTCTAGAGAACTGGGCAGCCTGCATAGGCCTTATGTATATATATATATATATATATATATATATATATATATATATATATATATATATATATATGTATATATATATATATATATATACATATATATAATACTAACAGTGAGCAAACGCTTAACTCATGGTTAGTAAGTGTATGAGAATTTGTTTTATCAGCATTTTGCACTTGTGCTGCCTCTGCCTTCTATCATGGGTGCCAGTTGCATCCTTCATTGCATTGTATTAGTACCAGTTATTGGTTAATATGGCTGCTTTCTTTCAGTGACTTTTTGGGGATTTAATGTTCTTTTTCAGTGACTAACATGCTTCATCAACTTTAAGAGATTTTCTCAGGTGTATGAATGGGTAGAAAGCAAATATCATACAACACATAGTCATATGACGATATGAGCAATATTCTGTCATCTAAAAAATTTATGAAAAATATTTCAATTTCCTATAGGCTGTGACTGTTGCCAGAAAAGCTTTTAATGCTTCTTAAAGGCTGTGTACATCCTCTGTCTTATGGGTAGCAGATAGAAAACTATTATTAGATCTTTGTGCACAATGTCTGTTGCAAGCACAGAGAAATCTCAAATCAGTATTAGCAGCTTGACCTTTATTTGAATAATAAAGGAAATATAAAACTACCTACATGACTCCGGTGACACAATATCAGGCTTAACAATGGTTATTGTTGCTGGAAGAGGAGAAGAAATAAAGTTTTTCTAAATCAATATCTCACCCTATTTATCCTGCAATTGTCAGGAGCATCCTAAATAGAACATCGGGCTCTGTCTTGATTTCAACATCCTACACATTTCATTACAGGCACAATACAATTCATCAGAGAAACACAATTATATAAATACAGCCATGAGCAGTGTAGGCAACATATACAATAGAAACAGGGCTTCATTGTAGTTCAGTTCTTTATTTTACGTGCAATGGTATAACATTGTAAAATTAGACATTCTTATCTGCTCTAACCCTGTGTAGTACCTGGAAATGTATCAATGGCCTCTCGTTCTCAATCAGTTTAGGCCTGTCTTTAGCTGTAGCAATCAGATGACCAATACAGCACACAGTATCACCCTAGTTGTATTCTGTTCAGGCATATAACTGTGTAATAAAGAAAACACAAAAAGCCAGCACTAAATGTGCACTTCAGCACTAAACATTCCAAACTGTATTTATTATAAAAATTTTGAGATTTTTGGCAAAAAATTGCAATTTCTTGAGCTGCCTCGCCACGTCACGGCAAAGCTCATTTGAGGCAGTCCTACACTAAAATATTTTTATAAAATGTGCCATACGGCCTCTATAACTGTGTAATGGCTAGTGCTGAATTTGAGCAGTTGCCTCAAATTCTTATAACGTTGCCTAACATTTCTACAAATGTTAAAAATTAGACTTTTTGATAATATGATTACCACAATATTGACATAGGACAACCAGTTTCTTCAGGCTAAGAACATTATTGAAGTATACGTGGCAAAAAAAAAAACAAGTACAACATCCAAAGAACTTTTGACTGAGCTGGAATCTGATCTGGAGTGATGAATTTAAACCGTACCGTGCACCTCCCCTGAGCAGAGCTCTATAGGAGAAGGCCAAGGAGAACCCTACTGCTTAAAGAAAACATAAACCAAGGATGGATAAAATTGGACACGTGAATCTAATTGGATTGGGAAAGTAGATTTTTGAATCCCAGACACAGCCAAAACATGCTTGATGCCTTGGAAAAAGGAATAGAGATGAAGAAGAACTTTGTTACAGTGGGTTCAGAATTGAGAGCCTGGGAAGACATATCTGTTGGTTTGTGGGGACCCTGGTACAGAAAAGGAGAAGTTGGAGCTAAGGCAACATGTAGGCAAGACCTGGAAGTGTTAGTGAAAGAAGACTGGGCTTGTAAATACATGGACAGTTGGCAACTCCGCTACTGATACCCTTAGCCTTGTAGGCTTTTTTATGTGTCATGGAATGAAATAGAGACACTCAACAATTTTCTCCTGGAAATGGACAAAAGTGGGGTTCATTGTGATTCTTTGTAGAGAGCAAAAATATTATTCGTAGGGTCGAATTAACTGTAGCCAGAGACATTTACAATTTAGAGTATCTCTGCCTCCCAGCAGCCAATATACAGTCATGGCCAAAAGTTTTGAGAATGACACCAAAATTATATATTCACATGATCTGTTGCCCTCTGGTTTTTAATTGTGTTTGTCTGATGTTTACATCACATACAGAAATATAATTGCAATCATATTATGAGTACCAAAAGGTTATATTGACAGTCAGAATGAGTTAATGCAGCAAGTCAATATTTGCAGTGTTGACCCTTCTTCTTCAGGACCTCTGCAATTCTCCCTGGCATGCTCTCAATCAACTTCTGGATCAAATCCTGACTGACAGCTGTCCATTCTTGCATAAGCAATGCTTGCATTTTGCCAGAATTTGTTGGTTTTTGTTTGTCCACCCGTCTCTTGATGATTGCCCACAAGTTCTCAATGGGATTAAGATCTAGGGAGTTTCCAGGCCATGGACCCAAAATTTCTATGTTTTGTTCCATGAGCCATTTAGTGATCACCTTTCCTTTATGGCAAGGTGCTCCATTATGCTGGAAAAGGTATTGTTGGGCGCCAGACTGCTCTTGGACAGTTGGGAGAAGTTGCTCTTGGAGGACATTCTGGTACCATTCTTTATTCATGGCTGTGTTTTTAGGCAAGACTGTGAGTGAGCCGATTCCCTTGGCTGAGAAGCAACCCCACACATGAATCGTTTCAGGATGCTTAACAGTTGGATTGAGACAAGACTGGTGGTAGCGCTCACCTCTTCTTCTCCTAATAAGCTGTATTCCAGATGTCCCAAACAATCGAAAAGGGGATTCATCTGAGAAAATGACTTTACCCCAGTCCTCAGCAGTCCACTCCCTGTACCTTTTGCAGAATATGAGTCGGTCCCTGATGTTTTTTCTGGAGAGAAGTGGCTTCTTTGCTGCCCTCCTTGAAACCAGGCCTTGCTCAAGCAGTCTCCGCCTCACAGTGCATGCAGAAGCACTCACACCCGCCTGCTGCCATTGCTGAGCTAGCTCGGCACTGCAAGTAGTCCGATCCCGCAGCTGAAACAGTTTTAAGATACGGTCCTGGCGTTTGCTGGTCCTTCTTGGGTGCCCTGGAGCCTTTTTGGCAACAATGGAAGCTCTCTCCTTGAAGTTCTTGATGATGCGATAGATTGTTGACTGAGGTGCAATCTTTGATGCTGCGATACTCTTCCCTGTTAGGCTATTTTTGTGCAGAGCAATGATGGCTGCACATGTTTCTTTAGAGATAACCATGGTTAACTGAAGAGAAACAATGATACCAAGCACCAGCCTCCTTTTAAAGTGTCCAGTGGTGTCATTCTTACTTAATCATGACTGATCGCCAGCCCTGTCCTCATCAACACCCACACCTGTGTTAATGGAACAATCACTAAAAAAATGTTAGCTGCTCCTTTTAAGGCAGGAATGCAATGATGTTGAAATGTGTTTTGGGGGTTGAAGTTCATTTTCTTAGCCAATATTAACTTTGCAAGTAATTGCTGTTAGGCTGATCACTCTTTATGACATTCTGGAGTATATGCAAATTGCCATTAGAAAAACTTAAGCAGTAGACTTTGTAAAAATTAATATTTGTAGCATTCTCAAAACTTTTGGCCATGACTGTATCATACATTTTTACGGAGGCCTTGTATTAGATCATAGGATGAACACATACAGTTAGGTCCAGAAATATTTGGACAGTGACACAAGTTTTGTTATTTTAGCTGTTTACAAAAACATGTTCAGAAATACAATTATATATATAATATGGGCTGAAAGTGCACCCTCCCAGCTGCAATATGAGAGTTTTCACATCCAAATCGGAGAAAGGGTTTAGGAATCATAGCTCTGTAATGCATAGCCTCCTCTTTTTAAAGGGACCAAAAGTAATTGGACAAGGGACTCTAAGGGCTGCAATTAACTCTGAAGGCGTCTCCCTCGTTAACCTGTAATCAATGAAGTAGTTAAAAGGTCTGGGGTTGATTACAGGTGTGTGGTTTTGCATTTGGAAGCTGTTGCTGTGACTAGACAACATGCGGTCTAAGGAACTCTCAATTGAGGTGAAGCAGAACATCCTGAGGCTGAAAAAAAAGAAAAAATCCATCAGAGATAGCAGACATGCTTGGAGTAGCAAAATCAACAGTCGGGTACATTCTGAGAAAAAAGGAATTGACTGGTGAGCTTGGGAACTCAAAAAGGCCTGGGCGTCCACGGATGACAACAGTAGTGGATGATCGCCGCATACTTTCTTTGGTGAAGAAGAACCCGTTCACAACATCAACAGAAGTCCAGTGACACAATTTTCACGAGTTGGGCTCTGCATGCCACCACATTGGATTTGAAATGAAACCTCTACAACAGAATTCAAGTGCAGATTGTAACGTTTAATTTGAAGGTTTGAACAAAAATATCTGATAGAAATTGTAGGAATTGTACACATTTCTTTACAAACACTCCACATTTTAGGAGGTCAAAAGTAATTGGACAAATAAACCAAACCCAAACAAAATATTTTTATTTTCAATATTTTGTTGCGAATCCTTTGGAGGCAATCACTGCCTTAAGTCTGGAACCCATGGACATCACCAAACGCTGGGTTTCCTCCTTCTTAATGCTTTGCCAGGCCTTTACAGCCGCAGCCTTCAGGTCTTGCTTGTTTGTGGGTCTTTCCGTCTTAAGTCTGGATTTGAGCAAGTGAAATGCATGCTCAATTGGGTTAAGATCTGGTGATTGACTTGGCCATTGCAGAATGTTCCACTTTTTTGCACTCATGAACTCCTGGGTAGCTTTGGCTGTATGCTTGGGGTCATTGTCCATCTGTACTATGAAGCGCCGTCCGATCAACTTTGCGGCATTTGGCTGAATCTGGGCTGAAAGTATATCCCGGTACACTTCAGAATTCATCCGGCTACTCTTGTCTGCTGTTATGTCATCAATAAACACAAGTGACCCAGTGCCATTGAAAGCCATGCATGCCCATGCCATCACGTTGCCTCCACCATGTTTTACAGAGGATGTGGTGTGCATTGGATCATGTGCCGTTCCCTTTCTTCTCCAAACTTTTTTCTTCCCATCATTCTGGTACAGGTTGATCTTTGTCTCATCTGTCCATAGAATACTTTTCCAGAACTGAGCTGGCTTCATGAGGTGTTTTTCAGCAAATTTAACTCTGGCCTGTCTATTTTTGGAATTGATGAATGGTTTGCATCTAGATGTGAACCCTTTGTATTTACTTTCATGGAGTCTTCTCTTCACTGTTGACATAGAGACAGATACACCTACTTCACTGAGAGTGTTCTGGACTTCAGTTGATGTTGTGAACGGGTTCTTCTTCACCAAAGAAAGTATGCGGCGATCATCCACCACTGTTGTCATCCGTGGACGCCCAGGCCTTTTTGAGTTCCCAAGCTCACCAGTCAATTCCTTTTTTCTCAGAATGTACCCGACTGTTGATTTTGCTACTCCAAGCATGTCTGCTATCTCTCTGATGGATTTTTTCTTTTTTTTCAGCCTCAGGATGTTCTGCTTCACCTCAATTGAGAGTTCCTTAGACCGCATGTTTTCTGGTCACAGCAACAGCTTCCAAATGCAAAACCACACACCTGAAATCAACCCCGGACCTTTTAACTACTTCATTGATTACAGGTTAACGAGGGAGACGCCTTCAGAGTTAATTGCAGCCCTTAGAGTCCCTTGTCCAATTACTTTTGGTCCCTTGAAAAAGAGGAGGCTATGCATTACAGAGCTATGATTCCTAAACCCTTTCTCCGATTTGGATGTGAAAACTCTCATATTGCAGCTGGGAGTGTGCACTTTCAGCCCATATTATATATATAATTGTATTTCTGAACATGTTTTTGTAAACAGCTAAAATAACAAAACTTGTGTCACTGTCCAAATATTTCTGGCCCTGACTGTATGGCAGCCTATACACACTGAACAATCCATTGTAGATCCCTCAGAGTGCAACATTTACTGGAGTCTGCTTGTTTAAACAGGCTATTAAAAAACTGACGATTGGTAAAGAATTGCTGATTGGCGGTCATTTAGTGACTCCAGTCAGTCCATGTTATGCAGTGTAGATACACAGTAAATGTTTATGTCCAGTAACTTACTGCTGATGTCTCATCTGAAAGCCATATTCTTTGTTTTTTCTCCATCTTGTCAAGCCGTAATGTCGACATCTTAAAGCCGTGAATCACTAGTGTTTGCCAGACTGATTATTATTTTGTTCCTGAAAATTACTAATTACCAGGTCATAAATGTCCATACTAAACAGCTGAATAGCTCAATATAATTACATTCATGGCTAAAAGTGTTGACACCCTTAAGATTTTTCCAGGAAATGAAGTATTTCTCCCAGAAAATTATTGCAATTCTACATTTTTTTATACACGTTTATTTCCTTTGTGTGTATTGAAAAAGCACAAAAAAAACAGAGGGTAAAAAAGGCTAATTTCACACAAAAATCCAAAAATGGGCTGGACAATATTGTTGGTAACCATAACTTATTATTTGGTTGCACACCCCTTGGAATAAATAACTACAATCAATCACTTTAGAACAATCAATAAGCTTCTTATGCAGGCGTCACACGAGGCGATCTATCGTGCGATAGATCGTCGGGGTCACGGTTTTCGTGACGCACATCTGGCTTTGTTGGTGGCGTCGTCCCATGTGACACCTACGAGCGATCGCAAATCGGTGAGAAATCGGGTAGCGTGTACTCATCGTTTATTTTTAAAAAATCGTTTATTTTACTTTGCGCAGGTTGTTCATCGTACCCGGGGTAGCACACATCGCACTGTGTGACACCCCGGGAACGATGAACACAACTTACCTGCGTCCGGCGGCCCCTGCCGGCTGTGCGGAAGGAAGGAGGTGGGCGGGATGTTTACGTCCCGCTCATCTCCGCCCCTCCTCTTCTATTGGACGGCCGCTGTGTGACGTCGCTGTGACGCCGAACGTCCCACCCCCTTCAGGAAGTGGATGTTCACCGCCCACAGCGACGTCGCTCAGCACGTAAGTACGTGTGACGGGGGTTAAACGACTTTGTGCGACACCGGCAGCGATTTGCCTGTGACGCACCAACGACTGGAGCGGGTACGATTGCACATGCGATCGCACGATAGATTGCATCATGTGAAGCCCGCATTACTCTCAACTGGAAATTTGGACCACTCTTCTTTTGCAACTGCCCAAGGTCTCTCATATTGGAAGGGTAGGAGAAAGAAGAAGCTTGACCATAAAGGCACTCACTCCACAAGGTATATAAAGGGTTAAAAAACAACAATTTTATTTGTGTACAAAATATTAAAACCAACAATAACAAACATGATAAAGTGCACAAAGTGTGATAAAGCACCAAAGACAACAAGCAATACCCAGTTGTCTTCCTATAAAATTATTTATAATGAATTTTCCATAAGGTTCAAAGGGATTGGATCTATATAAAAATTTGAATATCAAGCCGTTTACTTCAAATCAAAAAGCACTGGAATTCAAACAATACAATACAGACTTAATAACCTTATCATCAGGTGTTGATTAACACTCCTTGCCCATGATGAAGCTGCTCTAAGCGACACGCGTTGGGCCAGGTCTTCCTTATTATAAGCTAAGTATTTATCATTACAGGGATTGTGTATATTTAGATCAGTGGTTCTGGATCTTTTGACTACTGGGTCAGGATTTATTTATTTTTTTTTTTTCTGCTGCCTCAAACTGGGGTCCAGTCAAGGACTTATAGGTACTAGTATCAGTGTACTATATTATCCTCTGATGATTAGGTTATTAAGTCTGTATTGTATTGTTTGAATTCCAGTGCTTTTTGATTTGAAGTAAACGGCTTGATATTCAAATTTTTATATAGATCCAATCCCTTTGAACCTTATGGAAAATTCATTATAAATAATTTTATAGGAAGACCAACTGGGTATTGCTTGTTGTCTTTGGTGCTTTATCACACTTTGTGCACTTTATCATGTTTGTTATTGTTGGTTTTAATATTTTGTACACAAATAAAATTGTTGTTTTTTAACCCTTTATATACCTTGTGGACTGAGTGCCCTTATGGTCAAGCTTCTTGTTTCTCCTGTCCAAAATGTGTTTTGCTTGACGTGTGCACCCCCATTTCATGGTCATTATCTGAATTCCTTGGCTGTGCATTCTAAAGCTGTTGTTTTGTCATATTGGAAGGGTGACTTCTCCTAACAGCAATTTTAACCCCTTCACCACAGGGCGATTTTCCGTTTTTCCAATTTTTTTTCCTTCCCCTTCTTCCGAGAGCCGTAACTTTTTCTATTTTTCTGTCAATCTTGCCATATAAGGGCTTATTTTTTGTGGAATGAGCTGAACTTTTGAATAAAACAATTAGTTTTACCATACAATGTACTGGAAAATGGCAAAAAAATTCCAAGTGCGAAAAAATTGCAAAAAAGAGTGCGACTGCCTGATTGTTTTTGAGATATTTTATTAACCATGTTCACTACATGGTAAAACTGATGTTTCGGTGTGATGCCTTAGGTTGGTACGAGTTCATAGACACCAAACATGTAAAAATTGACTTTTATCTAAGAGGCGAGTATAAGGATCAGCAGTCTGATCGCTCATTCATTTCTGTAGATCAGAACAGCATTGCTCTGATTTGCCTAAAAGCTGCTCTTCTCTAACACACGGCGCTCTGTGGCTAAGAGAGGAACTGACTCATGATAGCTACAGGAGTCATCACATGACCTTGTGATACCATGACAACCATTGAATCCAGCGACAGCTGGCAGGGATTAACCTGATACAATCCATGACGTACCCAGAACATCATGTGTCATGAAGAGGTTAAGATCTCTCCACAGATGGTCAATGGATTTTAGACTCATTGCTGGCCACATCAGAACTCTCCTACACTTTGTTTTCATCCATTTCTGGGTGCTTCTTGAAGTATGTTTGGGGTCATTGTCCAGCTGGATGACCTATGACCTAAGACACAAACCCAGCTTTCTGATACTGGGCAATATATTGCGACCCAAAATCCTTTGACAAACTACAGTCTAGCCTATTATATTATATATGTCTCTGAGTCAGCAGTGCCATGCTCCTGGGTCTACTGCCATAGCATTTAGTTTCATTCAAATATCGACGGATAGTTTGACTGTGATACACCCTGAGTTTCTTTGGAACTAGATAGGAACTAGATTGGGGCTGCTTATCTACCAAACGGATTATACTACGTTGTAACCTTTCATCAATTTTTCTCTGCCATCCATATCCAGGAAAATTAGCTACAGTGCCATAGAGTTCTTCATTTGTTTCTTTATTGCACACCGTGGACAAAGTAAAATTAGGATCTCTAGAGATGGACTTGCATCCTTGAGATTGTTGATACTATTCAAAAATCTTGGTAGTAAAATTCTCACACAGTTATTTCTGTTTGTCATACTTAGTGTGGCACACTCAGACACGCCATGCAAAGATTGAGCCAACTTCTCCCCTTTTTATCTGGTTTCAAGTGTGATTTTCATATTACCCATATTTGGTACTTGTCACAGGTTAATTTGAATGAGCATCACAACTTGAAACAAAGTTGTTTAGCCACAATTTTGGAAAGGTGCCAACAATTTTTTCAGGCCCCTTTTTGGGGATTGTGTGAAATGATGTCCTATTTGCCATTTTTTGTGTTGTTCCAATACACACAAAGTAAATAAACATGTTAATTGCAAATATTTTCTGTCAGAAACATTTAATTTTCTGCAACCACTTTCAAGGGTGCCAACAATGACTGTTTGCACAAAAATAATATATAATTAGCCACTGTGCAATTCAACCTTTCAAAATATAAATTCATAAGTCAGCACTGTGCACCCTATTAACGACAATTAACCACTTTTCAACTATACAATAAAAGATATAAATGATTTAGTCTTTGTACTCTTTCCTCCAATTACCTATCACTCTCCTTTGTCCTCAAGCCTGACCATTATGCCCCTCCTGCTTCCCCAATTCAATATAATGATATGTCCATTCCCCAAAGTCATAATATTTTTATGTACTCTTTCCCAACTTCCACTCCTACTCAATATATTTTCATGCCCTCTCTAGAACCCACCACCCTCAATTAATTATACTTTCATGTCCCTTCTCCAACTACCCTATACCCGATTCATTATACTTTCATGTCCTCTATCCAACCGCAAAATACTCACTTTACTGAAGAAAAAAAAATCAATGTTCTCTCCAGATGATGCTCTGTGGCTCAGCTTCCATCCTCTTGTGCTAAATGATGTAGCCAGGGCAAAGATGCCTTCATGCCGGTAAATTCATAAAGAAAATATTCCACTTGTCTGCAAGACCTTGGTAACTTGCAAATGTGAATGATGCTTTCTTCTCCAAATGTATGGACTCTAATAGTGACAGCAAACCTATGTTTTTATTAAGTGTCCCTCTGGCCAGTGTACAGTTCCCGTGGAAGCAGCCGATCTGCTCGTATCCGGGTTCACTGTGGTTCGAGGGTCTCTGGCCCCAGGGGTCGTGCGGCCACTTGAAGAAAAGGGGGGTATTTACAGGGGAGTTATAGTTCGTGACGCCACCCGTGGTGTGTGGTAATTAGGAGTACCACCGCTGCTGTTGGGAGTACCCAGGAACGGAGCAGCAAGGTACCCTCCACGGGTAGTGGATGCCCTGGGACTCGGTGAAGGGGGGACGCCGTGGGGATGCAGAAGTCACTCTCGTACTCACTCAGTTCATAAGCAGACACCGACAACCGGGTAAACCAAGTCTCTGTGTGCCGCTGCCTCTGAGGAGAGCTCGTCTGGATCCCATCCCCAAGTGGTGCTGCCTGGTGGTTCATGACCTGCCTCCTGCCACTTAGTTTAGACTTCAACTTGATGGCCCGGTACTTTGGAACTAGCCAGGCCCCGCTCCCTACCATGGCTAAGTATGGGAGCTTGCTCTCAGGGCTCACGCTTGGGATTTTCTGGACCTTTTTGGTTGGAAAGTCCTATCCCCCTCGTTGCGCTAATGCCCCGATTATGGAGCGGGTGGGAACGGATTGTGAAGGCTCTGTTCTCCTCAGGTGAATTGTCGGGTTGCCTGAAGCTACTCCCCGACCTAGGGTCCATGTATCCCATCATGCCTTCGGTCCCAGACCGGTGACAGGGCCAGGCTGCCAGCCGTCTTCCTCGACGGGTTCAAGCACCTCGCCCCAATCCCCTGTGACCGGGGGTCCGACTCCTCTAGGCTCAGACCACCGCCTGAAACCTAGACAGTTATGTCCCCACTCCTGACTTCCTTTGAGCTCCTCTCAGCTCGAGGGCTACTTTCCAACTCCTTCTCCACTCACTGACTCAACTCTACTCTCTACACACCTCCCCTCCCCTCCCTGAGCCCCCAGGTGAGCGACTCTATTCCTTCCAAGCCATCTACTGGTGTGTCAGGTGGGTGTGATGCAGGGTGTCTCCAGGATTTTGATTTGCTGTTAGCGGCAACACCACTTAAGTAGGGACCCAGAACCAAGAGGGAGGCGGCAGGGCAGCTTGTGCAGTACCCTGTGACGACCTGATAGTCCAGGGGCGTCACAGCAGCATGGAGGGATTTATATATTATGATATTGTAACGCCCCTGGGCCAGCGGCCGAGCCGCTCGGATCCAGAACTGCAGTGGCTCGAGGGGTCTCTGGACCCAGGGGGTTTATGCGGACACTCGAGTTTAAAAAGGGGAGTATGTACAGGGGGGTTAGAAGTTTGTGACGCCACCCACGGTGCGTGGTAAGGTGGGATACCACCGCTGCTGTTGGGGAAAGGGGGAGCTCGGTGGCAATTGTACAGCAGCAAGGTGTTTAACCCCTCCGTGGGTAGGGGGTTTGTGCCCCGGGCCCGGTGTTGGTGGTGCAGGAGTGGGTTGCCGTTGGGAAAAGGAAGGGTTTCTGCGTACTCACTCAGTCTAAGAATACTGACACCGACAGCTTGTAAACCAGAATTCTGAGCACCGCTGCAGCAAGGAGGGAGCACACTTGGGTCTGTGCCCTTGGTGTTGCTTGTTAGCTTGTGGCCTTTTCCGTGGCACCTTGTTCACTGTTTGGACCCTGTAGTGTGGAACTAGTTAGGTCCCGCTCACCCGTATGGCTAACGGAGTGAGCTTGCCCTTAGGGTTCACGCTTGGGATTTGGTGGACTGTGTCAGGCCGGGGAGAAGCTTCAGGCAACCTGACAATTCACCTGAGGAGAACAGAGCCTTTATGATCTGTTCCCACCCGCTCCAGAATTGGGGCATTAGCACAACGAGGGGGATAGGACTTTCCAATCCAAAACGGTCCAGAAAATCCCAAGCGTGAGCGCTGAGAGCAAGATCCCACACTTAGCCACAGTGGGGAGCGGGGCCCGGCAAGTTTCAGACTACTGGGCCACCACGTTGAAGTTAAACTTAGTGCCAAGGAGCAGGTCATGGATCAACAGGCAACACTATAGGGGATGGGACCCGGCCGAGCTCCCCTCAGCAACAGCGGCACCCAGAGAGTTGGTTTACCTGGTTGTCAGCGTCTGCTTATTGACTGAGTGCAGGACTCCATGTTCACACCTAGCATAAATGCTGTGTTTTTTCTACTGCTTATTTTCTGCTAAAGGAATCCGCACCGTCGCATTTACAATCACGAAATTTTGCACAGACGCCTCATGTGACTCAGGGAACTTCATAGACTATGTTTGGACGGGAAAATGTAACCCCGTACTTTACAGTTAGTCTCCAAAACCCTGCCTCCATTAATCTGAATGGAGGTGGGAGATACGGTCTATTAATAGCAACTGTCAGTCAGTATATTAACAAAATACACTGTTAGTATAAGAAGCTTATGTGTGAGGTAATAAGATGTCTGTGAGGAGACGGATAGAGAAAGACAGAAAAAGACAGACAGACAGGGAAAGAGACAGAGAGATAGCGACAGAGACAGATGGGCAAAGAGACAGCCGGAGAAAGAGACAGACCTGGAAAGAGACAGCCGGGCAAAGAGACAGCCGGGAAAAGAGACAGACGGGCAAAGAGACAGCCAGGCAAAGAGACAGCCGGGCAAAGATGCAGCCGGGCAAAGAGACAGACTGGGAAAGAGACAGACTGGGAAAGAGACAGATGGGGAAAGAGACAGACGGGGAAAGAGACAGACGGGGAAAGAGACAGCCCTGGAAAGAGACAAATGGGCAAAGAGACAGACCTGGAAAGAGACAGATGGGCAAAGAGACAGCCCTGGAAAGAGACAGACGGGGAAAGAGACAGACCTGGAAAGAGACAGCCGGGCAAAGAGTCAGCTGGGCAAAGAGACAGCTGGGCAAAGAGACAGCCTTGGAAAGAGACAGACGGGAAAAGAGACAGCCTTGGAAAGAGTCAGGTGGGCAAAGAGACAGCCCTGGAAAGAGACAGCCCTGGAAAGAAACAATCCTGGAAAGAGACAGCCCTGGAAAGAGACAGCCGGGCAAAGACGGGCAAATACGGGCAAAGAGACAGCCCTGGAAAGAGAAGGTCCTGGAAAGAGAAAGCCGGGCAAAGAGACAGCCCTGGAAAGAGACAGCCGGGCAAGAGACAGCCCTGGAAAGAGACAGCCCTGGAAAGAGACAGACAGGCAAAGAGACAGACCTGGAAGAGACAGACGGGCAAAGACACAGACCTGGAAAGAGACAGACGGGGAAAGAGACAGCCCTGGAAAGAGACAGACAGGCAAAGAGACAGACAGGCAAAGAGACAGCCAGGCAAAGAGACAGACTGGGAAAGAGACAGACTGGGAAAGAGACAGCCCTGGAAAGAGACAGCCAAGCAAAGAGACAGCCAGGCAAAGAGACAGCCCTGGAAAGAGACAGCCCTGGAAAGAGACAGACCTGGAAAGAGACAGACCTGGAAAGAGACAGATGGGGAAAGAGACAGATGGGGAAAGAGACAGACGGGGAAAGAGACAGCCCTGGAAGGAGACAGGTGGGGAACGAGACAGGCAGACAGACACAGAGAAAGAGAGAGACACAGAGATAGAGACACAGAGATAGAGACAGACAGAGAGACTGATACAGAGACAGACAAAGAAACTGATACAGACAGAGATAGACACACATAGACAGACAGACAGAGACAGACAGAAACTCGACGAGAGATAGTTACTATCCCTCGCAACGCCCGGGTACTACAGCTAGTAGAGAAATATATTCAACCTTGCCATATTTTTATGTCATTTACCGACCACTATAAATAATCTGATAGCTATCTTATGCGAGTCGTTACAATTACAGGGACTCCAATATGTATATGTTATTTGCTTATTTGTGATGTTTATTATTTTTTTTAAAAAAAGGTACATTAAAAAATGTCATCATTATTACAACTGTGTTTTCTTGTTTTTATATTTTAGAGATAGAAAAAAATATATTTTTTTCTTCCTCTAGAAAACAGAGACATAGAAATAAAGTGCTATGGATAATTTATCCCTCTGTACCTGTATAATGTTCATATGGAGTCAGAGCCTGCAGTACAGCTTCAAGTATATAAAATTCTTCCAGTGACATTATCCAAGCCTGTGGCTCAAAGCTTTAGCTCCTGAATACAATGTTAAATATTGTTGGATTGAGTCTTTGGGGGAGGAAAATAAAAAATAAAATGCATTATTGTAATTGCTTCTAATTATTTTTAGCAGTTTTATAGGAACTATTTTTTTTTACTTTTTCATTACCTTCAGAAAACAGGGATCTAGAGATACACTGCTGTATATTGATGTAACTCTATGTACCTGATTAACTGCTTCTGGGTTCTCTGTCTGCACTGCAGCTCAAGTATACCAAATCCTCCAGCCTTTTTCAGTGTGGGCTATAGGTCATTGGTAAAGCTGATGACTATGAATTTTATGCAGGCCCTGCCTTGAGGAGGAGAAGCTACGGAGTCAGTGAGGAGAGGCAATAGAAAGACAGGACAAAAGCCCTGACTGCTGAAACTGGAACGTTTAGGAGCTATGATATATGCAATGATCATGTAAATACACACATGTATATATAGTACCTAGGGGGCAGGGGGAATCAGGCAAGGGGTCTCGTACCTAAGTTATTCGCCACCAGGCCGGTGTGGTGGTCTGGAATGTCACGGTGGCCTGCCCGGCTTCGTGCCCCGAGGTGTACACCAATAAGGAGGGGAGATGATAGGTTGTAGTTGGATAAATGTTGCGACGCCACCTGTGGTACGCGGACAGGGATTTGCCAACGCTGCTGTCGCTGTCCTCCGGGGTGGATGGTAATAGCAGCAGAGATGGTGTCATTCCCCATAGGTGGAGCGGGCCCCGGGGAGGATGATAAGGGGAGTGGTGATGGCGATGGCCTTTGGCGCCGAGGCGTGGGGCAGCGGCGCCAGTAATAAGAGTCTGAGTCAGATGCTGCGGTTCCAGGTGTCTTTACTCACTCTTTGTGCTGCTCGCCTCGGTAGTACCAGTCACCCGCTGTGATGTGCCCCGTCGAACTCGGATAAGTTAGAAGCAGTCACCGGTGTTTGAAAGAAGAGAGTCCTTTGTCAGAGTTGCCCTTCCAGCCATGAGGAACATGGGCTGAGAACTCCGCTCCAAGCCTCAGGCCCCGTGAAGAGAAGAGAGGAAAGTGGTGCTGGTGTCGTGTCCCAGAACTGGTGTCCCTGGTAGACTGACTGATGATTGTGTGAGTTTGCTCCTACTTCTACCCCAAGTGGACCCCGCCCCCCAGGTGGCTAGCTTCAGTGACTGGAGAAGTCCCATGCCTCGTGATGACCACCCCTCTGCCTACCCTGAGCCATCAACCCCAGGGGAAAGTCTCCTAAGCTGAATGTAGAGTGTGAATGTGGAACATCGGTGATTAACCCACTCCTTAACCAAGGCGAATATCGCACTTAAAATAAGATGCAATACTCTGTGGTAACTGGAGCCTCAGGGGCGCCACATATACAGAGCACGTACACACACATATGTTGCGGGCGGGGGCAAGACCGTAGCTAAGGGGCTGCTCAGGGACGCTCGGATCCGGAGCTTTACTGTGGCTCGAGTGGGGACCGGACCCGGGCTCGAGCAGTGATACGCTGCCCACAAGTGAAAAGGGGGTTATTTACAGGGAAAATTGTCTGTGACGCCGCCCGTGGGTTGCAGTGATGAGATGGTCGCACCGCCGCTGCCTCTGGGGACTGTGCCCGGGACTGATGGAGCGGGGCAGCAAGGTGGTATCCCCTCCACGGGTAGGGGAGGTGTAGTCCCGGGGCCCAGCGTAATGTGAGAGGTTGCAGGAAACAGTCTTTAGGAGGCAGGAAGTATAGCGCTTACAGTTGGTAGTCGGGGTGCTGGATGAGGCTGTGCTCATGTGGAGGGTCAAGAATACACAGAGTCCTTTTGTCAACCAATTTGCCAAATGGCTGGTCACCTTTGGCGGGTGTTTTTTCGGGTCCCACACCCAGATGTACAGCCAGGGTCCTTCCTTCCACTCTCTCTGTTTATCTCCCTCGTGTCTGGACTAGTCCACTCGAACCGCCTCCGGAACGAGTCACCACTCTCGGCACTGGCAGGCTACAACCCTGTCCCGGTCGCCTCAGGATCCCCGTGACCGGATGTCTGTCACCTGTGGACCTCACTGCCACCTAGTCCGGTAGTCCAGGGCACCAACCCCCGACTACCACCTTCTCCTGGGAGCTCCAAGCTTCTCCCTGTCGGCGCTTCACTGACTACAGCCCAACTGAAACTAAATTCTGCTCTGTCATTTCCTTAGCTCCTCTCGCCCCCTCCCTTTTTCCTGGGGAGGGGGTGAGTAGGACCTAATTGGTTGGTGTACATCTGTGTGGGGATTGTGTAGCTGCCAAGGAGAATTAACTCTTTCTGTGACTACCTGGTTTTTCCAGGGTGTCACACATATATACTGGAGATCAAAATTAGAAAACAATGTATGAGCACTTGCTTTTTCAGAAATAATGTAATCTACATTTGAAGTTTTTTTCTAAGGAGTATACCATGCCACTAGAACAGTGTTTTACAAAAGATTCAAAGATTATCAACATAAAACATTTACTTTGCCCAAAATGTGATCATAATTAGAGAACAACAATTACTGTAGCACAGACAGATTATAACTACATGTTTTGAAGGTAACAACAGTCACCAATCAGTAGGGCGTGTAAAGGCCTTTGCTTTGAATGACTTCAGCACATCTGCGGCCACAGGACAGCACTAGAAATATCAAAAAACTGACCCGCACATCCAGCAAATGTGAACAGGTGCTAACTGAAAAAACATAGTAACTATAAATGCATATAGTCGCACACTGAAAAAAACAAAAATGTACAAGGCAAAATATGGCACTGCATTACTGCAAAAGAGAGATATTTAGTTTATGTATTGGCCAATGCATGTAAGCCCGGAAACCAACGGCAAAGTATATCTCTGTAATCCGGGAACCTAATTTAAATGTCACTATCTAGGTTAAAAACATCCGTATCTGGGCAAAATGCCACTATTTGGACTACAAACCTCCATGTATGGGCAGCTAAGCTCCTGCTACAATGGTTATGAACACAGCCAGGTCTTAAGGCCCCGTCACACTAAGCAACATCGCTAGCAACATCGCTGGTAACGAACAACTTTTGTGACGTTGCTAGCGATGTTGCTGTGTGTGACATCCAGCAACAACCTGGCCCCTGCTGTGAGGTCGTTGGTTGTTGCTGAATGTCCTGGGCCATTTTTTAGTTGTTGCTGTCCTGCTGTGAAGCACAGATCGCTGTGTGTGACAGCGAGACAGCAACAACTAATGTGCAGTGAGCAGGGAGCCAGCTTCTGCTGAGGCTGGTAACCAATGTAAACATCGGGTAACCAAGAAGCCCTGTCCTTGGTTACCCGATATTTACCTTTGATACCAGCCTCCTCCGCTCTCACTGTCAGTGCCGGCTCCTGCTCTGTGCACATGTAGCTGCAGCACACATCAGGTAATTAACCCGATGTGTGCTGTAACTAGGAGAGCAAGGAGCCAGCACTAAGCAGTGTGCGCTGCTCCCTGCTCTGTGCACATTTAGCTGCAGCACACATCAGGTAATTAACCCGATGTGTGCTGTAACTAGGAGAGCAAGGAGCCAGCGCTAAGCATTGTGCGCTGCTCCCTGCTCTGTGCACATTTAGCTGCAGCACACATCGGGTTAATTAACCTGATGTGTGCTGTAACTAGGAGACTGGGGTCTGGTCACTGGTTGCTGGTGAGCTCACCAGCAACTCGTGTAGCCACGCTCCAGCGATCCCTGCCAGGTCAGGTTGCTGGTGGGATCGCTGGAGCGTCGCAGTGTGACAGCTCACCAGCAACCTCCTAGCAACTTACCAGCGATCCCTATCGTTGTTGGGATCGCTGGTAAGTTGCTTAGTGTGACTGGACCTTTAGGGCGGAGTGCTCAGTCAGAAAAAGACTCACTAGAAATATCAAAAAACTGACCCCCACATCCAACAAATGTGAGCAGGTGCTAACTGAAAAAACATAGTAACTATAAATGCATATAGTCGCACACTGAAAAAAACAAAAATGTACAAGGGAAAATATGGCACTGCATTACTGCAAAAGAGAGATATTTAGTTTATGTATTGGCCAATGCATGTAAGCCTGGAAACCAACGGCAAGGTATATCTCTGTAATCCGTGAACCTAACTTAAATGCCACTATCTAGGTTAAAAACATCCGTATCTGGGCAAAATGCCACTATTTGGACTACAAACCTCCATGCATGGGCAGCTAAGCTCCTGCTACAATGGTTATGAACACAGCCAGGTCTTAGGGCGGAGACAGTTCTTTGACTGTTGTGGGCTTCTTGGCCATAACTTTGTCACCAAGGATTTTCCAGAGGTTTTCTATTAGATTTAGATCAGAACTGAGTTGGCCATTTAATTGTTTCAATGTTTTTGCTTTCAAGGAACTGCTTTACCCATTTTGCTGTGTGACAGGGGGCATTGTCCTGCGTGAAAACGACTGGCTGACTGAGTGATGAACGCAAGTAAGGAACCATGTGATGTTGAAGAAGGGTCTGATACACACTTGCGTTAACTCTGCCATGTAGCTGTATGAAAAGTCCAACTCCTGCTGTAGAAAACATTACCCAAACCATTACACTTCCACTACCACCTTTCACACACTTTGGGTTCAGTCTTTTCCGAGTTTGTCAATGAATATAATGTTTCCCATCAGACCCAAATACTCGTAAATTAAACTTGCTGTCATCACTAAAATGAACTGAAGACCACTTCTCTTCTGTCCACATAAAATGCTCATCAGCAAAGGTGAGTCTAGCCTTTTGATTCTTTCTGCTAATGAGAGGTTTGGTCACTGCAGAATAATTGCTTAGTCCAAATGTTCTTAAATGTCATGACATTGTATGATCCTTACCCTGCTCAGTGATGAACTGGTGATCAATTTCAACTGCAGTGTTGAAACGACTACCTATGGATATTCTCCGCATTATCCTGTCATCTATTTCGAGGGTGACCAGCCTTCTTGGGGGACTTGAAAGAGTTTGTGAAAAGTTGCAATATTCTCTACATCACAGACTAGTATGACCAACTTCTCTTGCTATAGCTGATAGGGTCACCCCTTTGGCCTTCATCTGGACAACTTGCTGCTTGAGAGTTGCGGTCACTTTGAAACAGCACACCATTTTTGCAGAGTCAATGCAAACTGGAAAGTTAGGCTGCCAGTTACATAGGGTTTGTCAGACAATTAAGGCTATGTTCACATTTCCGTTGTTTAGGATCAGTCACAATCCGCCGCTCTGATAAACAATGCAATCCGTTTGGCAGATTCCATTGTTTCCCATAGACTTGTATGAGCGGCGGATTGTGACTGATGCCCTTGCACTGCATCCGCTACGCAACTGATCAGTCGTGGAACGACTGACCGTCGGACGGCAGGAACGCAGCATGTAACGTTTTTTGAGCAGCGGAATCCTTTTGAAGTCACTGCACATGCTCAGCTCTTGTGTTTTAATTATTCAAATCAATGTCTCTCTCTCGGCGGCCGAACAATCAGCTGATCACCCGGCAGCCGGCTACTGTGAGCGATCAGCTGATCACCCGGTGGCCGAGTTCTGTGAGCGATCAGCTGATTACCCGGCGGCTGGCTACTGTGAGCGATCAGCTGACCACCTGGCAGCCAGCTTCTGTGAGCGATCAGCTGATCACCCGGCAGCCGCCTTCTGTGAGCGATCAGCTGATCATTCATAATAACCGGCCGCCAGTTAAACAGTAAAAAAAACAAAAAAAAAACAACGGATCGTTGTTTTGCAGCATCAGTCACATCAGTTGTGCCACTATCTGCAATGCACCCGTTGCATCAGTCACACAACTGATTGTGATGGATGCAAAACAACGGAAGTGTGAACATAGCCTTAGGAAATTAGCACCAGGTGCCAGATTACCAACAATAACTTGCAGGTATTTGAAAGCATTCTCTAATTTTGATCAATGTTCTTTTTCATTTTTCTCATTTACATTTTTTTTATGTGCTTTCAAATAAATTCAATTTA
This sequence comes from Anomaloglossus baeobatrachus, assembly GCF_048569485.1. Lineage (NCBI taxonomy): Eukaryota > Metazoa > Chordata > Amphibia > Anura > Aromobatidae > Anomaloglossus > Anomaloglossus baeobatrachus. The sequence goes on along the minus strand of NC_134358.1, from coordinate 295,329,445 downwards.
TGAAATAATCTTAAAATACTGCTAGCTTAAGCGGGCTTTACATGCTGCGATATTGGTACCAATATCGCTAGCGTGGGTACCCGCCCCCATCTGTTGTGCGACACGGACAAATCGCTGCCCGTGCCGCACAACATCGCCCAGACCCGTCACACGTACTTACCTGCCCGGCGACGTCGCTGTGACCGGCGAACCGCCTCCTTTCTAAGGGGGCGGTTCGTTCAGCATCACAGCGACGTCACAGCTGCGTCACTGAACCGCCGCCCAATAGAAGCGGAGGGGCGGAGATGAGCGGGACGTAACATCCCGCCCACCTCCTTCCTTCCGCATAGCGGCCGGGTGGCAGGTAAGGAGAGCTTCCTCGTTCCTGCGGTGTCACATGGAGCGATGTGTGCTGCCGCAGGAACGAGGAACAACTTTGTTTCTGCTGCAGTATCGATATTTGAGAATGGACCCCCATGTCACCGATAAGCGATTTTGCACGTTTTTGCTATGATGCAAAATCGCTCATAGGTGTCACACGCAACGGCATCGCTAATGTCGCCGGATGTGCGTCACGAATTCCGTGACCCTAACGACTTCTCATTAGCGATGTCGTAGCGTGTAAAGCCCCCTTTACTCATGTAAAGATATAATCAAATAGGACTACAGAATGACCTTAACATTTAGGAAATTGTATGTAGTTCTCTAATTTTGATCTCCAGTGTATATCTTCACACACACATATACACCAAGTGTTCACACATTCTAGGCTGAACCACACACACAAACACACACATACACGACAATTCACATAATTGGACTGTCTATGTTTTACAGCACGGGTCCTCCAGGAAGACATGCTCTTTGAAACCACTTATACTTTGACCAAGAGATGGGGATTCTGAACACGGGACTCCTTATATTAATGAAGAATGACCGAAAAATGTTTAATAAAATAGCTTTACAAACTGGAGAGTTAGTTAGAAGACTGTTTTCATATGATCATCTACTTAAATGTAATTTTTAACAAACAGCTCCTACATACTTCATATTAAAGTCTATTTTTAAACAAATAAAAGTTAAATTTGAATTATTAAGCACCATCCAGGTGTTCCAAAATATGTATGACAACACTTCCTGTGTTGTGTTGTTATGTGGTCACTAGAATGGTGACTAGTGGAAATATTGAACTTAATGTCTTGTAAGTAGTGATGCACGGACTTGAACTGTAAAAGTCAGGATCCGCACAGGTGCAAAAGTACCCGAGCACCGACTCTGGGCTCGGAATTCTGAGGGAGCCCCAAGTAACAATCCAGGTTCAGAAACTCAGGTAATTAAAAAAAAAAACTGAGTCTCTCACGCGGCTGAACACTGCTTTCGGATCCGCTCATACTACTTCCGGGGCCGCTCATTATCCTTCATGCATATGCACTGCTTCCCCCATCCACTGGCAGTCCCAAAAATATCCCAAAAAGAAATAAAACATGGCCATCCTCTGTGAGCTTCAGGCAGAAAATGAGCCGCGGCAATGAGTGATGATGTCACTCAGGTTCTTTGCTATCACAACTGGAGCTTCCCATGGTCCTCCACCTGTGACCCCAAATAACTTGAATGAGGTCATCACTCACCACTGCAGCTAAGTCATTCTCTGCCTGAAGCTCACAGTGAGTAGTCACGTTATGTGCCCACACAAATTTAGCAGAGCTGGAATAGTCGTGGAACCTCATGTAGATTACGTCAGACCTGAGTGTTTTGAGGGTTAATAAAGTGGTGTAAAAGGGTGTTTTTTGTCTTTTTTTTCAAATAATGGATTTTTTGTTTGGGTTTATTTCGTTTCACTTATAGATTAGTAATGGGGGTCTCATAGATACCTCCCAATACTAATCTAGGGCTTAGTGGCAGCTGTGAGCTGTTATTAACACCTTATTACCCCGATTGCCACTACACTAGGGCAATCAAGATGAGTAGGATAAAGTTCCAACATTGTTGGATTTAATGGATTATTTGACAATCATGGGCAGCTGCAGGCTGCTATTTTTAGGCTTGGGGGCCCAATAAGCATGGATCTCCCCAGCCTCAGAATACCAGCCCCCAGCTGTCGGTTTATCATGGCTGGGTATCACAAGAGGGGGGGACCACATGCCGTATTTTAAAATTATTTATTTAAATAATTTTAAAAAAGCCACATGTGATTTATCTGATTTTGATACACAGCCAAGATATGCGCACGGCTGGGGGCTGCAACCTGTAGCCATATACTTTTTCTCTGCTGGGTATCACAATATGGGCGAGTCCTAAGCCAATTTCTGTATTTACTTATTTTATTTTTACACCAATTGAGACACACACAACACCTCTGATTGCTTCGAGTCAGACATGCTATCACAGACGGTGGGGGGGGCATTTGACTGAAATCACTCAGAGATGCGGGGATTGCAAGTGGGCGGGGGAAGCAGTACATATGGATGAGGTTAATGAGCAGCCCTGGAAGAAGCATTAGAGCAGAGTAGGAGACTCGGTAAGAATAACACATTTGCTCCAATCCTCCTATCCCTTCTACCACCATTCTAAAGAGCCGGATTCTGGTCCCCGTAGACTTATATGGGGATTGGCGTCTGTCCAGATATCTGGGATCAATTCTGGGCCTGAATCGGGTTCTTTTTAAAACCCAGTTGGGCCCGCCGTTCCGAGTATCTGTGATTCCGCCCATCACTACCTGTAAGTTTTGCCTTATAACTGTTTTGTTTTTTTTATTTTTGTTTTTTCCTCCCTTCTTTTAAGAACCATAATGTTTTTATTTTTCCTTCTGCATAGCCATATGAGTGACTGTTTTTTGTGGGACAAGATTTACTTTTGAATGAAGCCACTCATTCTACCACATACTTTACTGGAAAACAGGGAAAAAAATTCCAAGTGTAATGAAATTGCAAAAAAAAAGTGCAATTCCACAATGGTATCTTGAGCTTTTAATTTACCATGTTACCTATATGGTAAAAATAACCTTCCAAGATGATTATACAGGTCAGTATGAATAAAGAGAGGTATAAGGAGGGCACCAATTCATTCCCAGGGATCACCCCTGGAACAAAAAGAAAAGCCTATGGAGAAGAAACAAAAAAGTATGTGCCACAAAACAGGGAGAGCTCCATAAAAAGTCAATTTTGTTGAATACATATGCAAATAACAAGAGATCAGACCAAAGTTTAAAAACATTTAAAAAAGCACACGGGCTACTGAGGTACATAGTTCACAACCTCAATAAAAGAGACAATATTTTCTCAGGCAGTGTAATTATATATATATCTATATATATAATTGCCCTATTCTGTCTCTCTGTCTGTCTGTCCAAAAAATTGTGTCATACGCTGAAACCGCCTAAACCACGCCCACACAGCTTCAAGAGGCCGAACACCCTCCCCCACACACCCACCCGTCACTCCACCTCACTCAATCAGCAGCGGCCCTGCATCACATCCCCCACAGACCCACACCTTACTTTACCCACACCCAATCAGCAGCGATGACCGCTCAATTAGGACACGCCCACTCGCCGAAACCCTGACATCGCCATGACGCAGCCAGCAGACAGGTACAAGGGACACCGCCATGGAAGCTCCCTACACCCGATGCGGTGGAGCACAGTAAGCCCCGACCCACAGGAGGCACCAAAGCGCAGGTTAGTGACCCAACTATGCCACAGAGACACAGAGGAATGGAGACCGGAGGAGACGCAGCTGCAGCATCGCAAGGCTTCCCCACGCCACAGTGACACATAGAGGGACGGGGACAGGAAGAGATGCAACTGCAGCGCACTAGGAACCCAGCACTCCGGGACACAGCTCTCCCACTAACCAAGGATAAATGCAGGGGAAGCATATGGCTACTTAAATATTAACACTGCTGTGAATGTTAACGAGCCGCTCATTACTATTCATGAGCCGCTCATTGCTATTCATGAGCGGCTACTTAACATTCACTGCAGTGTTAATATTTAAGTAGCCATGTGCTTCCCCTGCATTCATTGGTGGTTAGTGGGAGAGCTGCATCCCAGAGTGCTCATGAGCCAATCATTACTATTCATGGCCAGCGGGAAATGAAGCCACACACACACCACAACTCCCACACAGCCCAACACAAACACACACACCGACAAACACAAACTACCACGCACACACACCGCCGCGCACACACACACATACAACCCCGCTCATAACAAACGTTCCCCCCACGCACACAACAACCACCCACACCCGGGTGCACACACACACAGCCGCACACAAACACCCCCGCACACACACACATCGCCCCACAATCACACGCCCCCACACACACACCGCGGCACACAGACAAATACACCCACACCGCACAAAACACACACCCCCACAACACTCACACATCACCCCACATACGCCACGCAACACACACAGAACATAATACACACACATTGTACAACACAAACACCGCCCTACACAGACACCCACATACCAGGATGTGGGCCATACAAGGATGGAGACTATACCCAGATGGGACACAGACCAGGATACGCAAGGATCCTGCCTATACTACGATGGGGTCACATACCAGGATGGGGCCACATACCAGCATCAACCCACATATCAGGATGGGGGCCATACAAGGATGGAGACTATACCTGGACGGGACACAGACCAGGATGCTGCATACACAAGGATCCTGCCTATACCACGATGGGGTCACATACCAGGATGGGGCCACATACCAGCATCAACCCACAAACAAGGATTGGGGTCATACAAGGATGGAGACTATACCCGGATGGGACTCAGCCCAGAATGCTGTGGAAATAGTATATCCATTATACATAAGTGAGAACATAGAGCACAATAGCCCTTGATCGGAGTCCTGGCAATATGCCAGACCATGTACAGTGTTGCCCCAAAAAGGTGTCCCTACAATACAATGAAAGAGATGTATGCAAAAAGAAATACCTAAATACACCTAGAGATACGAGCCTAGAAAAGCCCTGGGTCAGCTAATGCTGCTGAGGGTGAGGATGGGAGACACCTCTTTGGGGCAACCCTGTACATGGTCTGGCTTATAATAGGGGAAAGCTTTGCTGTTCCAGCTTTACTGTGTCCCTCATTTCTAAATAAAGTCTAAATGAAGTCCATATGGACGTGGTCTGATAAGTTTAAATTTGTAAAAGAACTTAAATTGTATGCACAGAACTTTGACCATAGCACGAACACTCAGCTTTAGGATGAAATGTAATGCTGATTATGAGCTTGTGATTTTCTCATTTAAACTTTGCACTTGACCTCAGAAATAAATATTCTTTTGGCTAAATGGGAATAAATGTCCACAGACACACTCCAGAATATTGACAAAAGAACATGAATATACCAGTCCATGTTTAAAGATTCATATGAAGAATCACCTACCTTATTCAGTAGAAATTATTACAGGGACACAAAAGGGAACCACAAAGTGCATTTGTGTATACATAAAACCATAGTAATGATAACAGGGAGGTGTGTCTGAAGGGTCTGAGTCTAAAAGTTACATAAATGTATACACAAATATAATCACAATCCCTCACCTGGTGTGGACATCAGACCCTGGAGGGAGGCAACAAGGGTTTTTGTTTGACTGTTGTGACTGTCTAGGGAAGGGGGGTGTGTGTGTGTTGTTATGTCTGTGACTACCTGGCTAGTTCAGGGCGTCACAATAACATCTCTAGAGTTGTGGACTATGGAAAAGGATCCTAGCATTATATTTAATCTTATCTGAAATTGTTTAAAGGGGGCTTTACACGCAGCGACATTGCTAGCGATGTCGCTCGTGAAAGTGTTAGGGTGAACTCTTAATCAGAGATCACTAGTTGCCTACTGCCTGGCCTAATTGATGTGCATCGAGTTGATGCTTGAAAAATTAGATCAGACACAGTCGGATATTCATCTTTCCTCGACAAAAGTCGGCCCATGCTCTGCCTTTATTACAACTGAGCTTGCTCTGATATAACCTTGCAAAGGGGCATGTCCGGATATGTTCATTGGTCAGTGGGTCGAACAATATGTTAGTCCATGAGCTGATTGGTGGGCGTCATTGTAGGCGGGTCTATGACACCATTGGATGGATCCATGGTGATGGTGATGGGAGGGACATCATCTGGTGGATCCATGCTGATGGTAGAGTCTGTGATGTCATCGGGGGCCATTTTGGGTTCCTCTGAAAAGTAACTGGCTTATGTATAGAGAATTGATTTAATTGAACACACTTCTCACAATGCTCTATGTCCAGAAGTTAATTAAGTATTTCATCTTATGGCTCTCCTCAACAAAAGCAACCGCCCCCATTGTTTGTGCGTTACGGGCAAATCGCTGCCCGTGGCGCACAATATCGCTAGTACCCGTCACACATACTTACCTTCCTAGCGACGTTGCTGTGGCCGGCGAACAGCCTCTTTTTCTAAGGGGGCGGTTCGTGCGGCGTCACATCAACATCACACGGCAGGCGTCCAATAGAAGTAGAGGGGCGAAGAGCAGCCACATAAAAGTCACAGCCAGCTCGTTGCCGGAGGATGCAGGTACGGTGTTGTTCGTCACTCCTGGGGTGTCACACGTAGAGATGTGTGCTGCCTCAGGAACGACGAGCAACCTGAGTCCAAAAGCAGCAACGATATTTTGGAAATGGGCGACGTGTCAACAATCAACGATATGGTAAGTATTTTGCATTGTTAGCGGTCACTCGTACATGTCACATGCAATAACATTGCTAACAAGACCGGATGTGCGTCACAAATTCCGTGACCCCAACGACATCTCGTTAGTGATGTTGTTGCGTGTAACGGGGCCTTAAGCTTTGGAAATGGTCAGGTTTTTATATGCATGTCAGATATTGGGTCGAAGGCAAAAATGGTGCTAAGAAGCAAAACTCATTTGGAGAAACTGGTAATGATGTGCACAGAAGCAGGTGTGGCGCCCCTGACCCGGTCAGGCACCACTGAGTACTGCACCCATGTTGGGACAGTACTTCCAGGTAATCCTAAGGGCTAGAACGAGGTGTGTATGCACAGACACATAGCAACCAGGTCTCCCACACCTTTAGAGGGGACCCTTTGATTGTCTCCAGAGGGGGCTAGCTTTCAAATCTTTTCAAGAGGTGGAGTGGAGAGGCTGGGAGCTAAAGTGCAGAGGTTGTCAGGAAGTGAGCAGAACCAGTCTGGTAGTGGAGCGTGGGACTAGTCAGACCCTGCGCGGTGTAGTGAAAGTTGGCGTGGGAGAACGGTCACCGAGGAGTCAGAGAGAAGTGTCCGGGGTGACTAGGCACGTATGGGGTACAGGTCCCTAGAGCAGACTCCAGTTTAACTGTCTACTAAACCTGCCGGTGAGGGGAACTACAAGTTCCTCACCAACCTTACAGAGTACGAGTCTCAGCAGCAATGCAGGGACCCATAAGGGGATAGAGCCTGGAGCCATCTCACCTGGTCCACGCTGCTGGCAAACGGGCCAAACACAGAGGAGAAAAGGCAGTTGCGACCCCCTGGATAGATCCCCATGGTACTTCATGTCAGGGGGTTATCCGAACACAGAGTGCTAGGAAGGCGAGCTAACAGGTTACCCTCAGACTGGTCCGAAGGAGCCCCTGGTCCTACCTGGGTCATCACAGCAATGCCCGGGTCAGCTCACAGCAACATCAGAAGTGAGTAAAAATCAGTTAAAAAGACTTTTGGACTCAGCTTGTGTTATTCCTGGACCCGCTACTCTGCTCACCCGAGCCCCTGGGGCCTGCCTCACTCATGGGAGGCCACACTATCTGACTGCAGAGCCCATCAGCTCCTGACGCTCGTAAAAACCTGCTGCGGCGGTCATTCACATCCTTGACCGCAAGCCGTGATTGGCGTCACGACATATACAAAACTAACAGTACCTGTTGCCATATTGAAGAACCCTGTGGTGTCCCTGAAGAGGCTCAACATTCCTGGGGCGACACACAGGCATGCCAAAATCAGTCACATTTAAGCAACATTCAAGTTTCAGGTGAAGATGCTATACCATACTTGTCCGATAAAGTAATATAGCATTTTAGTGAATTTAGCTCATGGCTCATTAAATATATTATAAGGCTTTACAGCTGAGGTGAATAAAATTTATAAGTAAATATAAGACAGACACTATAATTCTAAAACATTTAGCATCATATTTCACTGTTAACACTTCTATATAAATTTCTGTTACTAACTGTACATGCTTTATGTATGTTCATTTTTTTCTGGAGACTAAATAATTAACTGTTCAAGGATTCAAAACGAAGACGTTATTAACTAATGTTACATCATTTTTGGATACATTGAAGATGCAAGATTAGTTCCTTTTTGGCAGTTACTGTGCAAAGGAAAAAAAGAAAAGAAAATGTACAGTTTAATGAGCTTTTATTGTATTAGAAAGAAAACGCATGTACATGCTTTAAATATATATTATCTTTTATTTGTTTCTTGTTTTCCTTTCTGAAGCGTGTGTTCTGATCATCCAACCTTAATCTACTATTTTTGAAGGACACCATTTTCCTGTGTAACACTGCTCAATTACTGTGAGATCCTGAAAATGCTCCTCATGATCATTCCTGAATGCACTATAATTAATAGGGAAGACATCTAAATGGGAATAGAGTACATGCAGTTTCAGGCCCTCTTCACACACACGTGAAAAACACGTGCGTGTCTTACGTTCCATGCTTCAGGTCCGTATTTTATGTCCGTTTCTCCAGTACGTGTGACATCCGTGTGATGGCGTATGCTAGCCGTGTGTGCGTGGGATACTTATGTGTAATGTCTGTGTGTTGTCCGTGTGAAATGTTCCGTGTGTGATACACAATGATGTTGCTACATACCCGCTGACAGCAGACAGCGATGCGCGATGAGAATGAACTCGGGTGAACTTCACCTGACTTCGTTGTCATACCGCGGCTCTGTGTGTGTGTGGCGTCCTGATTAGTGGTCATCCGTGATGGAATCACCAGTGACCGCTAATTCCCTGATTGACTGAAGTGAGCAGCGCGATTTGCGCTGCCGTCACTCAGGTTACCCATGGCTAACTGGAGTCCTCCACCAGACACTGCAACCCACCTGTGACTTCATCGCTGATCGCGCAGCTCACTTCAGTCACTCGGGAGACTTGCTGTCACAGTTGGAGGATCCAGCGGTGGCCGCGAGTGACCTGAGTGACGTCATCGCTGATCGCACTTCTCTCCTCAGTTGCTGCGTGGAGCTGAGAGGAGCGGCGGCGTTCTTCTGCAGCTCCTGTCACCTTCATGTAGCAGAGCTGAGAGCGTCGCGGGACCACCGCGGATTACGCCGGACCTGGAGGGGTTTTCGGGGCTTAATAAAGTGGTGAGCGAGGGTGTTTTTTTATTATTATTATTTCAAATAAAGGATTTTTCGTTGTGTGTTTATTTTCTTTAACTTACAGGTTAATCATGCAAGGTATCTCAAGGAGACGCCTGTCATGATTAATCTTGGACTTAGTGGCAGCTATGGGCTGCTGCCATTAACTCCTTATTACCCCATTTGCCACCGCACCAGGGCAATTCGGGATGAGCCGGGTACAGTCCCGGGACAGTCGCATCTAATGGATGTGACAATTCCAGGCGGCTGCTGGCTGATATTGTTAGGCTGGGGGGCTCCCCATAACGTAGAGCTCCCCATCCTGAGAATACCAGCCTTCTGTCGTGTGGCTTTACCTCAGCATGGGTGCGTGTCTCCCTGCAACCAATCATAGGCGCCGGTGGGCGGGGAAAGCAGGGAATACGAGATTGAATAATGAGCGGCCGTCTTTTTCAAAATAGTAAAAGCCGCCGGAGTTTTTTTAACAGCTGTGCAGCACCCCACCGGTGATTGGGGAACGGTGAGTATGAGAGAGGGGGGGAGACTGACCAACAGACAGAGAGGGACAGACAAGAGAGAGAGACCGACCGACGGACTGAGGGAGATTGACTGAGTACACAGAAAAAAAAGATTGACCGACATCGCTTCAAAAAAGCACAAAACATACACGGACCATACGGAGATTGCATCCGTGTCACGTATGTGTGCTCACAGACCCATAGACTTTCATTCGGTACGTGTGTGCGTGTTCCGTGCAGAAAACGGACATGCATCCGTGTAATATGGATACACATACGTGTCATGCACACGGACACATGGACCGTACGGAAAAGCGCACATGTAACTCCAAACATTGAATAACATTGGACTACGTGTGTCCGTGTCTCCGTTACATACGGAAAAGGACCAAACACGTACCGGAGACATGTGCGTGTGAAGGGGGCCTCAGGGAAATTCTTCAGCCCATTTTCTTGAATGCTGTTACATTTTAGCTGATGGGAGCTTTAACATTTCCTAAAATAGTTTTGACACAATTTTAAAATCCTTCCATGCTTTTCTTTCAGAGGCGGGTACAGTCCCAGAACTGTCGCATCTAATGTATGCGGCAATTCTGGGCGGCTGCTGACTGATATTGTTAGGCTGGGGGGCTCCCCATAACGTGGAGCTCCCTATCCTGAGAATACCAGCCTTCAGCCGTATGGCTTTATCTGGCTGGTATTAAAATTGGGGGGAACGCACGCCATTTTTTTTAATTATTTAATTATTTATTTCACTGCACAGTATACACACACCCACCGGCTGCTGTGATTGGGTGCAGTGAGACAGCTGTCACTCAGCATGGGGGCGTGTCTCAATGCAACCAATCATAGGCGCCAAAAAGCAGGAAAGCAGGGAATACGAGATTGTTTAATGAGCGGCCGGCTTTTTCAAAAGAGGAAAAGCCGCCGGAGTTTAGTGAACAGCTGTGCAGCGCCGCGGCAGTGATCGGGGAACAGTAAGTATGAGAGAGGGGGGAGACTGACCGACAGACTGTGAGAGGGGGACCGACAAGACAGAGAGAGACCGACAGACAGACAGAGAGACCGACCGACGGACTGAGGGAGATAGAATGAAAAAAAAAAAAATGACCGACATCGCTAGTAAAAAGCACAAACCGTGCGTTTTGGACATCGGAGTTCCACACAATGTTTTCACGTAAAATCTTTCATGTAATAATCTCAAAACTTAACATACACCAGCTCTATCTCACTATTGGGTATGTGCCCTTAACATTTCCGCCATGAAAATTCATTTTGGTGTCATTTTGGAAGGTTTTCTGGTGAGTCCGTAAAAATGGCGTAAAACTCGGACAAAATTGTTCACAGCTGTGACTTTTGAGTGATAAATGCTTCAAGGGGTCTTCCCCATGCTGTTGCCATGTCATTTGAGCACTCTTCTAAGACTTTTGTGACATTTTTAGGGTTTCTACATGCTGCCGGGGGGTCATTTCATAAAAATACTCGGGTCTCCCATAGGATAACATTGGGCTCGGTGCTCGGGCCGAGTACACGAGTATCTAGGGATGCTCGGCCCGAGCCTCGAGCACCCGAGCTTTTTGGTACTCGCTCATCACTAGTGCTTAGATATTTTGTCTGTGAAAAAATGTTTTTGATTATACTGTGTCGAAAAAAAACCTCGCCCTGTGTCGCCCTGTATGTGGGCAGATAGTTGATCTGGCCAATCATGCACTTCCATTATACTTGTTACTCGAGTTGAGTACTTTTAAAGCATCTGACCTGTTCAGCTTGTAATGAGCACCATAGCATTTTAGTTCTCGTCTATCACTATTAGTTATCAGTTGTAATTAATTCTCAGCTGAAAGCTATGGGTGGGGCTCTTCCCTATTTATACACCTAGTAGTCTGTCTCAAGCAGCCAGTTATACATTATAATGACTTAGTTTATATTCCTGTTACCTTGCTTTAATTCAGCCTGTTTGATTCCAGGTACTAATATTGTCATCCTCCCGACCACATCCATGACTTCTGATTTTTTTCCTTGACTATGGAGTGATGATCCTTCTCTCTGCCAACTCGCTTCACGGGCCGGCAGCAACTACTCCATAATCGTAACCTTTGAGGCCCTGCTTAAGTTCAGATTACTTTATTATCATTATAGGTTGAAGGCCCATGTTCCTCTGCTATCTTCCAATTGCAGTGGCTTTTGAAAAACATGTTATAAAAGCCCTATTAAGCTTTGTTAGCCTTCCTCAGACATTGAACTTTACACCAGGCGCTCAAGGTCACAGACTGCTTCCACAAAAGCCCAGAAATGCAGGGTAGCCCAATTTCTAAAAACCAGGGTGAAGTTCCAATGCAACACTTTTTAAAACCTGTATGTCAGACAGAATATCAAAAAGATTAGTGTCAATCATTGTTTGTTGGGCCTTAATATACGATGCAAGGAGATATACACAATTGTAATAGCTTATGGAGATGCAAACTAAAAAATTGTAACAAGCGCAGGGAGAAAAGCAATTTTGTTGCTAAACAGACTGCAAATTAAAAATTGCAACAAATATGGGAAAATAAGTAGGTTAGAAAAACTGGAAACAACCTTTTCCATGTTTTTTACTTCTTCCATTTTTGCTTTCGAAGGAGAACCAATCTCATATTATCAATGTCATTTCCATGTTCAGCAAGAGAAAATAATATACAACTACTTACACATGTTTCAATTACAAAAAATGTCCTATTTTCTTGTAGAACTGTTATGAAAGGGGCTCTATCATGACATACAATAATGGCATAATGCTATGATATTCTTTTAGTATCTCATTGTTGAAGGTCTAACAGCTTTGACCTCCACAGTTGCTAGAGCCAAGTGGCAGCAGTTCCAGGAAAGTCTCATTCAGACTGTCTTCTGTTGGCTCCACTTTTCTGTAGTTCACACATTAGAGGCATTATAGACTGTGGACATCTTTTACCATGATAAATTCCTAATTTTGATGCCCCTTATTCTATCTATCACTTTTTTTAGAGCTTAGACCCCAAGACTATAAGATATTCAGAGCGTAAATAACAGAAATGTAAAAAAACCCGAAAAATGTGACTTTCTTAATTGTACTGTTTACAATACTTACTATCGTTATATCATCCTTATACAGATTTGGAGGAACAGCCACAAAATTCACAAAGCAATTTAGGTTTTTTGAATTTATAAAAATACGATCCATTGCTATTGCTATCATTATATATAGTCATCTTACTGGTTATTTATGGACTATTATCATATTCACAGTTATTGAATGACTGAAAAAGTGCTCAAGTAATTGAAATTCCAAATCACTTTCTTCAAATCATTCTTTACCTCACTGTAGAAATGATTTCAGTCCTTTCCATATAGATATGCATTTCCTTTCCTTTACTGAGAGGTCGATGAAGTATTGATTAAGTCAGAGACATGTTTGTCATTCTTCGGATAACTATAAGTTTAAAGTAAGGGGTTATCTTCACTAGGAAGACAGGATCAGACCGCTGAATGACCTCATCAGAAGATATATCAATATATTACAGTCTGCCAGCACCCAGTGACCTTTCCAACACTTCCAGAATAATTCTGAGCCTCCCCCTCACTCTATTTTACAGAAGCATAAAAGGGTCAGAATGATTTAGTTCAGTGTAACCTTCTATGATATAAATGAAAATATATGAGTCTTGGATGGCTGCGAGTCTTATTTGCCTGACGATCTTCTTGAGGTCAATGCACAACGTATTCTTGTACGCAATATTTAAAAGTATATTTTTTTCTTTTTAGATCACGGTAAAGTGATGCCCTTAGAATGTCTAATGAAATATATAGAAAAAATATTCAGACAAATCAGGTATAAATCCCACAAAGCAGTAATACTTAAAATATATGTTTCACAGCATAAATCCAGTGGATTAGTGAACTGAATATATAAAATATGAATATATAAATATGGATTTTGTAAGAACAGATACGTCGATGCACAAAAAACAAAGTACATGAAAAGCTTATGAATAACATGATTGGAGCACATTAAGCATAGCCAGGACCACAGGCTGTCCACAGCTTGTGGGCCACCTCCAGCCTCCGATATATATCACTCAACATGTCACATGATTCCCTTGAGAGATAATGTGATAGGTCGGAATTGGTACCCAGGTTCTCTGCTGCACATCTGCAGATGCACAATGATAGACAGAGGCACACGTAGAGTGCCAAACAATATTTTTGTGTCTAATATTGGCGTGACACCATGAATTTCAGGCTTAGGGCCAGTTGATAATATACAGCTAGCCCTAACCCCACTATTACCCAGTGGGCTACCCGTCACCAGGGCAGCTGGAAGAGTTGGATATAGCGCCAGAAGATGGCGCTTCTATGAAAGCGCCATTTTCTGGGGCGGCTGCGGACTGCAATTCGCAGCAGGGGTGCCCAGAAAGCTTAAGCACCCAGTGCTACGGATTTTAATCGCCAGCTGTCTAGTTGTGCCTGGCTGGACACAAAAATTGAGCGAAGCCCACGTCATTTTTTTTTTTTTAATTATTTCATGAAATTCGTGAAATAATTAAAAAAAAAGGGCTTCCCTATATTTTTGGTTCCCAGCCGGGTACAAATAGACAGCTGGGGGTTGGGGGCAGCCCGTAGCTGCCTGCTATACCTGGCTAGCATATAAAAATATGGCGAAGCCCACATAATTTAGGGGGGCAAAAAACTCCTGCATATAAACCTGGATGGAGTATGCTGAGCCTTGTGGTTCTGCAGCTGCAGTCTGCTGTCTGTATGGAGGAGACAGCAGCTGCAGAACTACAAGGCTCAGCATCCTCCATCCAGGACTGTATGCTGGAGGGAGAGGCAGGGGGGAGCAGAACTGCAAGGATCAGCATACTTCATTCACTAGTGTATGCAGGAGAGAAGACAACAGCTGCAGAACTACAAGGCTCAGCATGCTGCATCCAGGACTGTATTCTGGAGGGAGAGACAGGGGGAGCAGAACTACAAGGCTCAGCATGCTCCATTCACTAGTGTGTGAAGGAGAGCAGACAGCAGCTGCAGAACTACAAGGCTCAGCATACTCCATCCAGGACTGTATGCAGGAGTTTTTTGCCCACCAAAAAAATGATGTGGGCTTCGCCATATATTTGTATGCTAGCCAGGTACAGCAGGCAGGTACAGCTGCCCCCAACCCCCAGCTGCCTATTTGTACCCGGCTTGTAACTAAAAATATAGGGAAGCCCTTTTTTTAACTATTTCATGAATTTTATAAAATAATTAAAAAAAAGAAATACGACATGGGCTTCGCCACATTTTTGTGTCCAGCCAGGTACAACTAGGCATCTGGGGATTGGAATCCGCAGGACAAGTTGGCCCGAACTTTCAGGGCCCCTCTGCTGTGGCTTGCAATTCTCAGCCGCCCCAGAAAATGGCACTTTCATAAAGGCGCCATCATCTGGCGCTGTATCCAACTCCTCCAGCAGCCCTGATGCCGGGTGGCTTGCTGGGTAATAAAAGGTTAATACTAGCTTTGTTTTACTAGCTAGTATTAAGCCAGAGATTCTTAATGTCAGGCAAGTTTGACCCGGCCATTAAAAATCTCCAATAAAGGGTAAAAAAAAAGACACCACACAGGGAAAAAATACTTTAATAGAAATAAATACACAGACACACTTAGAGACTCCATGTTTATTATGCCCTCTCACCCCTCCATGATCCTGGTCTTCTGTCTTCTTTCTCCTTCAACCCATGCAGCTCTGCTACATCAGACAGCACTGCATGGGAGAAAGACGCTGCTGCTCCCATGCAGTCTAATCACTCAGTGAGTGAGCAGAGGCTGTGGGTTGTAAGCGGTGATGTCACCGCTGCCACCGTTGAAATAGTAATCTGACAGGCGGGTTACTATAGCAACGGTGATCTCCGATCATCTGATTCCAGTTGCCGCTATTCAACGGCTGTGGCATCCAGTCCTTGCATGTGGGCTGACTCCGTATAGAGCACCGACATGCAGGAATGGGGAGCCAAGCATATGCTCAAGCATCTCGCCGGTACATGGAGATGCTCAAACGAGCACCGCGTACCAGAGAGATGCACTGACAGGACCTAGCATGACATCTAGCCATGTGACCAGTCTGTAGCCAATGAGATAATAGACATGTGACTGGTCACATGCTATGAAGACATAACGGAAGGTCCTATCATCAGTGCTGGTTACCTGGAGGGCGCAGCGATGATTGGAAGGAGAAGCGGCAGGAGACAGAGTCTGTAGGACGCATCACGGGGACCTGTAAGTATAATGGCAATGTTTATTAACTGTATATGTACATGTATAATGTGTTTGTAAGTGTTTATGTTTGCGTGCCATTGTTTTCAATGGGGTTCGAAGGTGTTCGTCGAACGTTCGTCAAACGTTCGCCAAACACACCCGCCATTCGACGAACCGAACTCGAACACTAGGGGGGTGGCTCATCTCTAGCCCTAACCCCATTATTACCCAGCAAGCCACCAAGCACCAGGGCAGCTGGAAGAGTTGAATACAGTGCCAGAAGATGGCGCTTCTATGAAAGCGCCATTTTCTGGAGTGGCTGCGGACTGCAATTTACAGCAGGGGTGCACAGAAAGCTTGGGCACCCAGCGCTGCGGATTCCAATCCCAGCTGCCTAGTTGTACCTGGCTGGATGGACACAAAAATTGGGCGAAGCCCATGTCATTTTTTTTTTAATTATTTCAAGAAATTCGTGAAATAAAAAAAGGGCTCCCCTTTATTTTTGGTACCCAGCTAGGCACAAATAGGCAGCTGGGGGATGGGGGCAGCCTGTACTTGCCTGCTGTACCTGGCTAGCACACAAAAATATTGGGGGGAGGGACTCCTGCATACAGTCCTGGATGGAGGATGCTGAGCCTTGTAGTTCTGCATCTGCTGTCTGCTCTGCTGCATATACTAGTGGATGAAGTATGCTGAGCCTTGCAGTTCTGCTCCCCCTTGCCTCTCCCTCCAGCATACAGTCCTGGATGGAGGATGCTGAGCCTTGTAGTTCTGCAGCTGCTGTCTCCTCTCCTCCATACAGACAGCAGACCGCAGCTGCAGAACCACAAGGCTCAGCATACTCCATCCAGGTTTACACAGCGTACGCACATAGTCTTACAAGGTCTCAGGTGTAAATGGGGAGCAGGTATGAATACTTGTCACTGGAAGTTCAACATGGCACTTTAGGCAAAGAATTCTCTGAGGATTTAAAAAAAAAAAAAAAAAAAGAATTGTTTTTCTACATAAAGATGACCTAGGCTATGTATAAGAATATTGTCAACACCCTGAGACTGAGCTGCAGCATGGTGGTCAAGACCATACAGCTGTTTAAAAAGACAGGTTCCACTCAGAAGAGGCCTCACTATGGTCGACCAAAGAAGATAAGTGCATGTGCTCAGCATCATATGCAGAGGTTGTGTTTTCAAAATACATTTATGACTTCTGCCAGCATTGCTGCGGAGGTTAAAGGGGTGGGAGTCAGCCTGTGAGTGCTCAGACCATACGGTATACACTGCATCAAAATGTTCTACATGGCTGTTATCCCAGAAAAAAAGCCTCCTCTAAAGATGATGCACAGGAAAGCCCACGCAGAGTTTACTAAAGACAAGCAGATATGGATTAATGGATCTGTGTCCTGTGATCATATGAGACCAATGTACGATCTATCGTGCGATCGCACGAGCGATCGTACCTGCCCCCGTTGTTTGTGCGTCATGGGCAAATCGCTGCCCGTGTCGCACAAGGTCGTTAAACCGCCGTCACACGTACTTACCTGCTGAGCGACCTCGCTGTGGGCGGCGAACATCCTCTTCCTGAAAGGGGAGGGACGTTCGGCGTCACAACGACGTTACACAGCGGGCGGCCAATAGAAGCAGAGGTGCGGAGATGAGGGGGCGTAAACATCCCGCCCACCTCCTTCCTTCCGCATAGCCGGCGGGTGCCGCGGGACGCAGGTAAGCTGTGTTCATCGTTCCCGGGGTGTCACACGGAGCGATGTGTGCTACCCCGGGTACGATGAACAACCAGCTGAAAGAAAAATAAACGATTTTTTAAAAAATGAGCAACGTGTGACAGATAAACGATTTGCACACAATTTGCAAACGTTTTGCGTCGCTTGTAGGTGTCACACGGGACGACGTCGCAAACGATGCCGGATGTGCATCACAAAAACCGTGACCCAAACGATTCATCGCACGATAGATCGTCTCGTGTGACGCTCGCACAAGACAAACTTTTCTGGTTCAAATGGTGTCAAGAGTAGAGTTGAGCGCGGTTCGCGGTTCGCGGTTCTCCAGTTCGCGGCTCGAGTGATTTTGGGGGCTGTTCTAGATAGAACTAGAACTCGAGCTTTTTGCTAAAGCTGGATAGTTCTAGATACGTTCGAGAACGGTTCTAGCAGCAAAAAGACCAGCTAATTACTAGTTGGCTTTCCGCTGTAATAGTGTAAGTCACTCTGTGACTCACACTATTATGAAATTTCAGTGTATAGTGTGCGGGAACAGCGCATTCAGATCACTGCTGTATGGATAATGGCAATCGCCATTTTTTTTTTTCCTTGTCTTCCTTCCCTAAGCGCGCGCGTGTAGTGGGGCGGGCCAGCATGTCAGCCAATAACAGACACACGCACAGCTAAGTAGACTTTTAGCCAGAGAAGCAACGGCATGTGTGATAGGATGTCCATGTCACATGTCCCTGCATTATAAAAACGAGTATCTGCCCGTCCGGACGCCATTATCTCTTCTGCGTCCTTGGTGTCAGTCACCGCTGGCGCAGCGCCTATCTCCGATACTGCTGTGTACGCTCTATACACAGCGCTGGACAGCATAGGGATAGCACTTTCTATCAGTCCTTTTAAGGGCTAATACCGGCAGGGTCAGAGCCATAGGTGACAGGTCCATGAAAACAGAGTTTAACAGCTACACAAGATGACATCGTCTGTGTAGCTAAGGTCAGGGATTTCCTCGCTGCATTTTCCCATTAGGAGGGATAAAAAGGCAGGCTTCCTTTCCTCTACCCAGAGACCCACAACCCTGCCACTGTACCCTCCTGCCCTTTGCACACTCAAACTCATTGTTACTAAGCCATTATACTAGCAAACACTGAGTGAACTTAGTGGCATTCTAAACGTGGCTGTTGGACTTCTGTATTGTCCCACTAGTGCAAAGATATTTGCAGCACGTCTGCCTGCATTGCACACTCAAACTCATTGTTACTAAGCCATTATACTAGCAAACACTGAGTGAACTTAGTGGCATCCTAAAAGTGGCTGTTGGACTTCTGTATTGTCCCACTAGTGCAACGATATTTGCAGCATGTCTGCCTGCATTGCACACTCAAACTCATTGTTACTAAGCAAACACTAGCAAACACTGCTGCCAGTTTAAGCGCCGTAGTTGCATTGACAGGGATAGTTATTGTTGTTTATTCTGCTGTTAATAAAGATAGACCACCGCTGAAATCTACACCACCTCTCAATTTTTACTACCAAATTTTAAGTGCACAATCTTGTCGCAATCAAAATGAGTGGCAAAATGACAGATGCTGGTGGAAAGGGGAAGAGGCGTGTTGGAAAAGGAAAAAAAGGGTTTGTCCAAGGCGAAGGTGGCAAAGCTCCATTAACATCTGCTGAAGATAGACCATCTTCCAGCAAAAGTAAGATGTCTACTACTTACCGTGGACAATCCGATGTGCTCCCTTTTTTACGGACACGAACAACTGAAACAAAGGTAGATGATGGCCAAAAAAGGAAAATGCTTGAATGGATCTCAAGTGGTCCAACAAGTACCCTCTCCGCCACCTCAACTACCGCATCCAAAAAACACCAGTCCTCTGAGATGTCATCCCAATCAAACTTGCTTTCTCCCAGCTCTGAAGTCTCCATCCGCCCTGCACAGTATGGTGGAACTGAGATGGCTGATTCTGCAGAGCTGTTCAGTCACACTATAGCCTGGGAATCAGAAGTCTGCTCCCAAGCTGCAGTGAGTACAGACCAGGAAATGGTCTGCAGTGATGCCCAGAACCTTTGTGACTCTGATTCAGGCCGTGAGGACCAAGTTTCTGAGCATAATTTTGACCCTTTTTCACAAACTGTAACACCTGTTGTTATAGACAATGAGGAACATACTGATGACGATGAGACGCAGATACCAGATTGGGATGACAACTTAAATATTCGGTCAGGGCAAGAAGAGGCTCGGTCTGAGGGTGAGGGGAGTGCAAACACAACAATTGATGAGGAAGTTCTAGATCCCACCTACTGTCAGCCCACAGTCAGGCCCTCGAGGAGGTCAACAGAGACGGTGGAGGAGGATGCAACTGACGACGAAGTTACCTTGCGCCTTCCTGGACAGAGTAGGAGTACTGGTAGCACGTCTACAACTGCATCCTCAGCCACCACTGTGCCTCTGAGCACTAGTCGGGGTTGATCAGCAGGTCGCATGCCCTCTAAGCCTTGCCTAGCCTGGT